>NC_142403.1:12597445-12898687 GCF_059441095.1 Idiotropiscis lumnitzeri
ACATGCAGCGACGTCAACACGAACAAGCATGAAGGCAGATGTATTGATTGATTTGATCAGGTCATGTTCATGATTCATGGAAATGCACTCGCTTCAATTTTTAATGTAAATATTCACATTTTTACGAGGAAAAGCGGATCGAATAAAGGTTCTAGTAGGCTTTTCATGACATTTGGAACTGCTTCTATTTCCCACCTTGACTCAGGCCCAAGTTCCCGAGTTCCCGCTAACAAAAAAAAGCGCATTATCTCACTGTTTGGATGATTGTGCGGTCGGCGTTATCATACGTGAATATTATTTGCGGGATTTTTACGGTAGTCATTTTTCATGGAAGGTAAAGAATACTGTTAATGTCTGTGATTCTTAAATTGTCTGTCTATATGTGTTGCTGCATTGTTTGTTTTAAAAGCATTAAATGTGCGACTTTAAGGCAAAATGATGTGGTTGTTTTAAATACGCAGATTTCAATTGTTTCTATTCCCAAAATTCACCCCCAAAAAAAGGGAAAAAAAATCTGTCCAAAGTTGCTTTTGAAAATATCTCCAAATATTCCATCCCCATGCTCTGGCCCACTGGCCTCCCTCTCATGAAGTAGAAAACAGGACAGTGAAGCCGTAAATTGAATGCCGGGAAAACAACGTCAGTTGAGAGCAAGAGGCTGTTTCTAATGAGCATGCAGATGCTCTTGAGGAGAATGCTAAGCAACGTGATGACGGACAGGTTGACAGGCTGGCACAGACGCTGCCACTCAGGAGACCGGAGGAGAGGCCAGGGCACTTTCTATCACTGTCAATGCCCTCTGTTGGCCTCCGTCTCGGCCTTCCTCTCGCTTCACGGGCACGTCTCCTTTTTTCCTCTCACTGCCTTCTCTGACACTTACATCCTCTCTTGTTGTTCCGTCTCGGAATTCAAAGCAGCCTCTCTTTAGACGTTGTAAACAGAGACAGCTCTGTGATACCTTGTTGGCATTCCGTGGAAAATAGCTTGATAAAAAGCGACTTTGCTGCCGGACACCAAATTGGATTTCATAAGTGAGCCGAGTTGATTTCTTTCTTGTCTGTTGAGAAAAAAGTTGGGGGATAAATGCTCAAATGGCATCTGCCCAATTTTGTCTTCCTCTAATGAGCTTTGTAATTAACACCGTCTGGAGTAGAGCAGGTGAGAATTTGAGGCTCGGAATAGAGGTGGCAGGTCTTGCAACATTCCCTTTCTCTTCAGCAACCAAACTTTTCAAAGATGCGCAGTTTGCTTCAGATCTTCGGGGATATTATAATTAATCAACCCAATAACAAAAAAACAAACCTGAGTAACGGAACTTGTCGTTCTAATGCATTTTTTTGTTCAAGGTTATTTATCTATGTGTCTGCGTGGAGGCGTGGCGGGAAAATCGAATCCCGCCAGCCCTTCTATCTCGGATGCTCGACTAATGTGATGGAGCAGAGCAAAGCACAGCTATATTTAGGACACTTTGGTGACAGTGACCATGGCACTTAGATCCACTCCAGCCCCACCGAGCATTCGCTTTTTAGTCCAGCCTCTGGAGGTCCGCCGGCTTCCCGTTACCTTTTTCAATTAATGTCACATTTCAAGGAGAAACACTATTGTCGCTCTGTTAATCCCTCACAAAATACCGTCATATATTTATATAAATGACTTGGTTTAGAATCGGAAAAACTGCACGTCTCTCTCCGTTAGCGCCAATCAAAGCTGATTATTTTTACAAAGGCACGCAGTTTGATGCAGATCTTGTATTGACCTTGTCATAATATTGTGACGGGTCTGTGGCGAGCCACTTTATTCATTTTCATGTCGGGCAGCATGGAATTGTGACATTCAAAGCTGATGGGCGACCAGTCCAGGGGAGGGCTGGGTATCGTTTCAAATTTCCAAAATCGATTAAATTCGATACACAAGGGCCCAATTCGATTTTCGATTCACCATTGATTCGATTGATTTTTAATTTAATCAAGGATTTCACGCAGTACCAATTTTACTTTGGTATGGAAGGCATTTTCAGAAGAACCAATGCGGCAATTCATCCAAAGTTCTTGCTGTAACCTGGTGCGTTAATAAAAATATGAATATTTACAGTGGTTGCATTAATCATGTTCATTTTATTTAACATGACCTGATCAAAAACAATAAATGCATCTGCCTTCATGCTTGTTGGCGCTGACTTCACTGCTTACGCCATTTTGACAAGATCGCGTGTGAAGTCAATTTATGGGGAAAAGGAGGTTATTAAAAGATTTGATATATTCCCCATTATTCACTAGTCGCAATTTGGAGTCTTCAATTTACTTAACGTGTGAGGAAGCCAGAGTAATTGGAGAAAAAGCGTGCCATACAGGAGAACCAAAACTGACGTTTGACCCAGGGACTCGTACACAGACATGCAAAGCGCCACTTTAATTTTAGATGTCAGAAAAATGGAAAAGGATTGGAATGGGATGTAAGATGTAAACTTAAGTGGTTTTAAATACACAGCATGTGGTCCTTTTTATTTTCTGTTTCGTTTGACAGTAAACTTCAATTGGAAGCGCCGTTAAACAGCTTGAAGACTCTTTTTTTTTTTCTTTTTAAGAAGTATTCACGAGATGCCAAACGCTGCTTGTTCTCACGGTGCATCCTCCTCAAATAGTTACTTGCAAGTCAAAGCAAAAATATCGAGCGACTCACATCTCAAGGCGCTGCTGCACATTCAATTCATTTTATTTGTGTAGAATGTATAGAATTATAAGCAATACATTCACTTTATATCAGTCTCATGTCATAATCTCCGAGAATGCTCCGAATTCGTGTTTCCATGCCAGTGGCCTTTTGAGCAGAATAACGCCTGCTGTGTTTTCCATGGGTGATTTTTTTTTTTTTACTTGAGGTGGCAACGCTTTGCAGGAGAATGTGAGGCTATATTTGTCTAAAATGGCTTTCTGCGTGTATTCTTTTATAGTTATGTCCTTCACGTGACTTGCTCCTCAGCGACTGCCAACCATGCCCCCGCCGCCCCCATACCGCCCCCCCCTCCTCCTGTGAAGGTCAGCGGTAGAATTGGAAAGTGCACTTTGCAGAGTCAAACAGATGCAGAGCAGATAGCACACTGTTTATCTAATCTTGTATCAGCGCCGTAACAAAGTACAAACAAAGTCCTTTTGCAATCAGATGAGAGGGAAACCGTTTTTTCCCCGACACTCAAGGACTTTCCATATTTGCCCTCAAATATCTTTACATGTTAGATTTAAACGACAGAGTGTGCACCCTTTTCTCCTTACTACTCTTTTTTTTATTTATTTATTTATTTTTTTCACGAAGCTTTAAGTCCCAAAATGAGCGTCGATTTCCACAAGTTGGCCAAGCGCCTGAGTGATTGTGTGCTTTGGGCCCAAGCTGCAGGAGCCGAAGCCCGGTCGCTCTGTGGGCTGAATAACGATGGCGGCGCATTGACTGAGCTCTTAAATTAAGGCTACTTATCTTAATTGAACATCTAAAATAATGTTTTATTTACAACAAAGGGAAGGTAGTGGAGAAATGAAGCGGCCGGGCGGGCGCGCTCTGCACGACTGCCACCGCCTGCCTCTCTCACGCTCTCCTCCTCCTCCTCCTCCTCTACCTCCTTCGCCGCCGCCACCGCCGGCCGCGCTTGGTTAAGTTCCAGTGGCCGCTGTATACATATCTGATGAGCGACCGGCGCTTTATATCAAGCACTCGCAAATGTGAAGGTCATCGTATCATTATTGCTGTGGTTCAAAGGTCACGCGTTCTCATCATCCATCACGCGTTTGGCGGGTTTCCTTCGCGTTGGTGCTTACACGGGAGTTTGTTCTCGTGAGAATTTTGTTGAATATTAACAATAAACAACAGACTGTAAATAGTGCCAAAACAAAGCATTTTTCTTCGGGGGGGGGGGGACTTGAAAATGCTTTTATGAACAGGATACCGTTGAACCCTTTAATAGGCAATATAAGCTTCTTCTTTTTTTGTTATGATCTCTCTGGAATCATGTCAAATTTTACGATTAGAATGATAATGTATCCTGGTGGTTAACACAACTGGCCCACTGCTCTCAGGTGTCGTGGTTTGAATCTCAGCTGTCTTTGCTTTTTGTGCCTGCACTTGTGTGAAATTTTCTTCTGTTTTGGGGAAGACAATATTTGTGCTGTTCCAAAGGTCTGGCAGCGTTTTTTAATCCTCGCAAGTAAGCGTTTGTTTAAACAAAGAATCCATACTTGACTTTGTGCATTTTTTTTCATTTTAAAAGAACTAATTTTATATTTTTTGTTTGGTCCAAAAAGCAACTTTCATAATTCCAATGTTTCAAAGAATTTTTTTAGATTGAAACGTGATAGTTTAAATAATTGTGTTTTCTATTATTACCTAAATAAATGTGATTCATATTTTTTATCTAAAAGTATTTATCATCGAAATTGTTTTGTAATTACGCATTAATTACCACATTTGCATAATTTCATGATAGATTATGACGCATTTTGTCAAACAAGTTAATCTTGCCGCCATAGGATTGGCTCTCCATCATAAACCGTTGACCCTCTCTATACAATATTTAATATATTCTCTTGGCGTCCTACACACTTGGTAAGGAATGTGTGTTTGCATGTGATTGCATTAAACATGGACGGCGGCCGCGCCGGCAAAGGTGATTGCAATGATGACTTTTCTCACTGAATCATCAGTGGCATTGTTGCAAAAGTCACACTGACCATCTCCACATCAGCGTTGATTACGCTAATGTCAGCTCACCAAATGTCACGTCTGGCTTGCGTGCACACCTCTCTGGCTCGCACCCGCGCACCACGTCCATGCGCTGCTCCAAGAGGCGCCATGCGTCGTGTCGTTATGTGCATTTGCTTTTCCTCAAGCGGAAAGAAGGAAGGGAAAAAGAATTGATTGAGATTTTCAGCAATTATGTGCCATTCTTTGTGAAGCTTATTGGATTTTACAATCATGTGTCTGACTAGGTATGGCCGTGCATTCTAATACAACTAAATATTAAATACGCTGATATTCCGAGGACACTTTATCTTTTCTTTTTCAACATCTTAATGTTGAGAAAGAAATGAGTGTCATGACCCGTGTCTGCCACGTCAGTGTTTTTGTTGTTATTTTCTTCCCTCCTTCCTGCCATGTGCCTTTTGTTATTGTTTTCATCACCTCCCTGCCATGTGCCTTTGTTATTGTTTTCGTTCTCACCAGCTACGCACCTGTTCCTAGTCATCATCACGCACCTGTTCCTAGTCATCATCACGCACCTGCTTCCCATCTGCTCCCCTAAGTACCCGGACTATTTAAACCTTCCAGACCGACAACGCAGTGTCGGGTCATTACCCTGTTTGCCTCCTGTTGCCACGTCACCTCGGACTCTCACGACTTGCGCTTCGCTCCCGTTGTTGTACTTGTCTTCGTTCCCTGTCCGCCTGGCTCGTTCCCGTCTCGTGTTTGGTCCTTGTCATCGTCCAGTTAGTCTCGTTCAGTTGCCTGTGTTGTTTCTTTGCCCACGCCCCGTTGTTCGTCCCCACCAAGCTCCACAATAAATCTCCTTAAAGCTTCACCTACCCCTGCTTCCTCGCTTCTTGGGTCCACCTCCTCATCGCCGCAAGGCGACTCCTGACAGAATGACCCGACCTCGAAAAAAGGACCCAGCGAGGGGCTCGCGGCGGCGTCATGGACACCGCCGCACGGACCCCCCCCACCAACCCGCCGATCAGCTCAGCGCCACGTCTGCCACGCTCCCCGCTTCCCCAGATTACGAGGACTTGTTCGAAAAGACCGCCTACCTTTTGGACTCCCGCCGCGCTGAGCTGGGCGCACGACTGGCCCAGATAGCGGAGCAGGTGGCCTCGATCGCGGAGAAGGGCGCCGCCGCGGTACCACCCCGGGAGACTATCATGGAGCTGACAGCTCAGATGGTGGAGCTGGAGGTCAAGATGGTGGAGAGCATGAGGCTGGCACAGCTGGCCGACCGACAGCTGGCTAAAAGGCGTCCCGCCTCCACGTCATCTGCAGCAACCCACGTCGCCTCCACGTCCGTAGCAGCAACCCACGTCGCCTCCACGTCAGCTGCAGCAACCCATGCAGCCCCCACGTCAGCTGCACCGACCGTGCAGCCTCCGGTGCCTGCCCCTCACCAGCCTGCCGACCAGCCCCGTACCTCGTCTTCCTTTCACGGTAACGCCCTCGTCTTCCTTCCCGACCTTCCTCCACACTGTACCATTGATTCCGATTACGACGACAATTTTGATCACCAGGCCAATTCACCCACTCACGCTTTAGTTGATAATGATTTAGCAGATGATTCTGAGCACTATGCCCCGCACGTTTTTGTCGACTCGGATCACGAGTACGATGCAGACCACATCTACGCCTTGTTAGACGCTCAGCGCCACCCGGACACAGTTAGTACCAGTCACTTTTTCCCCCCCGAACCATTCCTGACACCTTTTTCGTTTGAGTCTTCCAAGACCACCTCCCAATCCACCTCGCGCACTTCACGTCCCAAATCACGTAGATCACGGCCACGTCGTTCCCCTCGTTCACCATCGGTTTTAGCACCTGCTCACGTTCCCCTGGCACCCCCTAGCTCGCGTTCACCAGCCCCTGTAACCTTGGTCCCGCGTGTTCCCCATTCCCCTGATTCCCTATGGCGGCAGGCTGATAGGGATCAGGGCCCCCGGTTCGGCTGTGCCCGGACCGACTGCTGCATCCGGCCCTCTGTCGCCCCCCCGCCAGCTACTGAGCTTTGTCCCGGCTCCTCTCCAGCCGCAGCGTCCCATCCCGGCTCTCTGCCAGCTGCTGAGCCCCGTCTCAGCTCCCCGCTAGCTGCTGAGCCCCGTTCCGGTTCCTCCCCAGCTGCTGAGCCCCTTCCCGGCTCCCCGCCAGCTGCTGAGCCCCTTCCCGGCTCCCCGCCAGCTGCCGAGCCCCGTTCCGGTTCCCCGCCAGCTGCCGCGCCCCGTGCCGGCTCCCCGCCAGCAGATGAGTCCCGTTCCGGCTCCCCGCCAGATGATAAGCCCCGTCCCGGTTCCCCCCGAGCTGCTGGGGCCTGTTCTGGCCTCCCGAGAGCTGCTGACCCCCGCTCCGGCGCCTCGCCAGCGCTTCAAGTTCCTGTTCCGGCGGAGCACGTCCTGCGTCCGTCACAAGTCCCTGTTCCGGCGGAGCACGCCCTGCGTCCGCCACCAGTCCCTGTTCCGGCGGAGCACGCCATGCGTCCGCCACAAGTCCCAGTTCTGGCGGAGCACGTTCGGCGTCCGCCACAAGTCCCTGGTCCGGCGGAGCACGTCCTGCGTCCGCCACCAGTCCCTGTTCCGGCGGAGCACGTCCTGCGTCCGCCACAAGTCCCTGTTCCGGCGGAGCACGTCCTGCGACCGCCACATGTCCCTATCCCGGCGGAGCACGCCCTGTGTCCGCCATCAGTCCCTGTTCCGGCGGAGCACGTCCTGCGTCCGCCACAAGTCCCTGTTCCGGCGGAGCACGTCCTGCGTCCGCCACAAGTCCCTGTTCCGGCGGAGCACGCCCTGCGTCCGCCACCAGTCCCTGTTCCGGCGGAGCACGCCATGCGTCCGCCACAAGTCCCAGTTCTGGCGGAGCACGTTCAGCGTCCGCCACAAGTCCCTGGTCCGGCGGAGCACGCCCTGCGTCCGCCACCAGTCCCTGTTCCGGCGGAGCACGCCCTGCGTCCGCCACCAGTCCCTGTTCCGGCGGAGCACGTCCTGCGTCCGCCACAAGTCCCTGTTCCGGCGGAGCACGTCCTGCGTCCGCCACAAGTCCCTATCCCGGCGGAGCACGCCCTGTGTCCGCCATCAGTCCCTGTTCCGGCGGAGCACGCCATGCGTCCGCCACAAGTCCCTATCCCGGCGGAGCACGTTCTGCGTCCGCCCCCAGTCCCTGTTCCGGCGGAGCAGGCCCCGCGTCCGCCACAAGTCCCAGTTCTGGCGGAGCACGCCTTGCGTCCGTCACAAGTCCCTGTCGCGGCGGAGCACGCCCTGCATCCGCTACCAGTCCCGGTCCCCGCTGCGCCCGGCCCGCCGCGGCTCCAAGTCCCGTTCTCGGCGGCGTCCGATGAACCGCCGTCGCCTCTCGCCTCTGGCCCTGCGGTGCCAGATGAACCACCGCCACTTCTCGCCTCCGTGTCGGCGGCGTCCGACGATCCACTACCGCTCCAGATTCCTGCCTCAGCGGTGGACGATGACCAGCCGCCGCCTGCCGCCCTTGCCTCGGCGGCATCCGACGAACCGCCGCCGCTCCACGTTCCTGTCTCAGCGGGGTTGGAGGACCAGCCGCCGTGCCACGTTCCGGTCTCGGCGGGGTTCGAGGACCAGCCGCCGCTCCACGTTCCTGTCTCGGCGGGGTGCGATGACCTGCCGCCGCTCCACGTTCCTGTCTCAGCGGGGTTGGAGGACCAGCCGCCGTGCCACGTTCCGGTCTCGGCGGGGTTCGAGGACCAGCCGCCGCTCCACGTTCCTGTCTCGGCGGGGTTCGAGGACCAGCCGCCGCTCCACGTTCCTGTCTCGGCGGGGTTCGAGGACCAGCCGCCGCTCCACGTTCCTGTCCCGCGGGCACTCGACGATCATCCGCCGCTCCAAGTTCCCGTCCCGCCGGCGTTCGACGACCAGCCACAGCTCCACGTTCCTGCTTCGGCGGGGCTCGACGACCTGCCGCCGCTCCACGTTCCTGTCTCGGCGGGGTTCGACGACCAGCCGCCGCTCCACGTTCCTGACTCGGCGGGGCTGGATGACCAGCCGCCGCTCCACGTTCCGGTCTCGGGTGCGCCCGGACGTCCGCCTGAGTGTTCACGGGTGGACTTGTTGATCGGGCCTCCCGGACGCCCGCCTGAATGGCCCCGTCGGGACTCGCTGGTCTGGCCCCCTGGACATCCGCCAGACTGGCCTAGTTCGCGGGCCTTGGTCCCGCCTCCCGGACGTCCGCCCGAATGGCCCCGTCGGGACTCGCTGGTCTGGCCCCCTGGACATCCGCCAGACCAGCCTAGTTCGCGGGCCTTGGTCCCGCCTCCCGGACGTCCGCCCGAATGGCCCCGTCGGGGCTCGCTGGTCTGGCCCCCTGGACATCCGCCAGACCGGCCTAGTTCGCGGGCCTTGGTCCCACCTACCGGCCCCCTTCCGCCCACCCTCGTTCTTGGACTTGGTTTCATTTTTGACTGTTTTCGTTTGGGACGTCTGGAAGCCGTCCCTTGAGGGGGGGGTACTGTCATGACCCGTGTCTGCCACGTCAGTGTTTTTGTTGTTATTTTCTTCCCTCCTTCCTGCCATGTGCCTTTTGTTATTGTTTTCATCACCTCCCTGCCATGTGCCTTTGTTATTGTTTTCGTTCTCACCAGCTACGCACCTGTTCCTAGTCATCATCACGCACCTGTTCCTAGTCATCATCACGCACCTGCTTCCCATCTGCTCCCCTAAGTACCCGGACTATTTAAACCTTCCAGACCGACAACGCAGTGTCGGGTCATTACCCTGTTTGCCTCCTGTTGCCACGTCACCTCGGACTCTCACGACTTGCGCTTCGCTCCCGTTGTTGTACTTGTCTTCGTTCCCTGTCCGCCTGGCTCGTTCCCGTCTCGTGTTTGGTCCTTGTCATCGTCCAGTTAGTCTCGTTCAGTTGCCTGTGTTGTTTCTTTGCCCACGCCCCGTTGTTCGTCCCCACCAAGCTCCACAATAAATCTCCTTAAAGCTTCACCTACCCCTGCTTCCTCGCTTCTTGGGTCCACCTCCTCATCGCCGCAAGGCGACTCCTGACAATGAGAAGAACATTTTATTGATGTGTTTGGGAGATTTTGTTATGTTCCAATGAAACCGAGGCTGAACTTTTTGGCCATAATTCCCACAGGTGTGTTTGACACAAACATAACAGTGCTCCTTGTTAAAAGAACACCAGAGCAACAGTGCAGCATGATGGCAGCTTTATCATGCTTTGGGGCCGTTTTTTTTTTTTTTTTTTAAATTGTATTTTTTTTTTATGGAGCTGGAACTGATGCCTTGTGCTAGCTTCAGATAGCTAGATTGTGTGCAAAGAGAAGAAAGAAGACTTTAGGTGAAAATTACAGTTGCCATCTGTGGACGGCAAGCTACCACTCCAGGGACAAAAAAAAAAAAAAAAAAAGTCACCATGTTTGGTGAGCGAAGAAGTTGGCATACCTGCAATGTTTTTTTGTTTTTTTTTTGTTTTTTTTTTGCAGTTGTTGAACTTTACCAAGACGGCAATATCGTTGACATTAGTGTCGGCTACTTCAATGCAATGTCGAAACCTTTTTTTTCCTTGGTTAGCTCCCGGCATCGCTGTCGTCATTACATTACACAGCGAATCCTCGCCCTTTCCCGTGAGCACGAATGAGCGGCAGCGTTGTGAACGCCCCCGCGGTGAAACACCAGCGAATTAAACCAAGCAGAACGGATTTGGTGTGAACGCAGCATTGGACTAGATGAACGGAGTTGTGAACAGTTGAATTATCAGCCAGTGATAGAACGGAACCTTTTCAGGTTTGGTTTCTGTAGAAAGCAAAACCGAAGATGACAGGAAAAGCCTACTAGAACAAATGGATAAGTTTGACAGCTCATATAAATGTTGAACTATTTTTTTTTTTTAATTTAATATTTTTTATCCTGGTCTCATTTTCTATATCAGGGGTGTGTAGACTTTTTTTATGTCACAAATCACCCCCGCATCATATTAAACCGAGTGTCTGACCATTTTTACATACGTGTGACACTTGACTCGTGGCAAACTCACATTTTACACTCAGCAGTTTAAATGTTACTCACCGTAAATATATTGCCTGTGAGTAACCGTTTTCTAATGTTTGACCTTGGAACAAATTGCCATTTGCATCGTAGCTCACGGCGGGAATAAATAAACAAATAAATAAACAAATAAATCCGTGTTCCACTGCATTATTTCCTGAGCGCAAGCAAGCAAACAAACAAACAAACAACAACAAAAAAAACATCCCATCCCAGATTGTGAGGATCATTCATTTGGCCATTATTCCAGAGTGTTTACTTTGCGTGCTGCATGTCTGCATATGTGACATGAGCGCTCATGTTTGCAAGGCTGTGTGTGTGTGTGTGTGTGTGTGTGTGTGCTCTCCAGTCACGTGTGCCATCTGCTACCTCTGCAGGTGGCACCACCCAGGGCTGATGTTGTTGATGCATCCTCACACCTTGCTTCATCACCTGTCCCACGCTTTTACCTCGCAACACAGTGACTAATGAACCCAATGGATGCACTTTTTCTTTTTTTTTACCTCTTCTGCGCGTACGTGTGAGGAGGCAAGCGCGTGTGTGTAAATATCCCCGGAGCGGTGTGCAATGGCTTGAATGGCTCGTTCATCACCGCCTTGTCATTATTTATTGTCCGTCGCACCGCAGATCATAACCTCTCAATGTCCTAAGTGCAGCATTATTGGCGGTGTCCTCTCTTGCTTTGTCTCCTCTTTTGTCTACATCACACAGAACAATTAGAAGCGCCGCTAGCCAGTGTTGCCTTTTATCTCCAGAGCTATGTGAAGGCCAGCCCTCCGCAGGGAGCGATCATATATAATTGATGGCTTCACTGTCACTACCATTTAGCCTTGAGAGCCAGAGTTCCACATCTGACTTGAGATCAATGCCGGACGCAGTATGTGTGCTGTCAGTCACATCGGTGGCCTTCCTGGCCTCCGCGTGCCCCGTCGTCCCGCGACGGACTCGTCGGACCGTTTGGCCATGAGTGGGGTCGTTAATAAGAAAGGCTTTAAACTGCCCACGGAGCCCTGAGAATCCTCCAAAATATGGCGTTGCACCTTCATGAGTCTTTTAATTACTCCCGTCCTCTCTTTAGGTGGTGTCAACTTTGTATTTAATAACCTTCGTTAAAACTGTTTTTCCATATGTTGTCCTTTTCGTCTTGTCCTTATTTGGGGGATTATCCCTTCAAGCGTTCAGATGGCTCAAGGGCACCTTGGCAGCGATAGTTTTACTTTTCTCCGTTAGTTTTTTTTTTTTTTTTTTTCCCAACTAGCGACCTTCCGCTATTATAGTCCCCGAGCCGTCTGCACATTCGCCACTAAAAGGACTTTTGAAAAGCTCCGAGGGCTACTTTTAACTTCAGCAGGATTTAAATTCCACCTTAAAGGCGTTCGGTGGCTACTTAGAGCTTCTAATACTGGGAAGTTTTGCTAAACCTCTTCCTCTAATTAACCTCGAGTAAGGCCGTTTGGTGTTAACGTTGCCGAGAAGCTCGCTTATTGTGACGAGAAGTTTTGCCGTGTGTGTGGGAAGCGAGGGGGCAAAGTTAATACAATACAATATAAGTTTATTTATTGAGCGCATTTCACAACAGCTGGAGCTGGAACAAAGTGCTTTCCATATGGTGTCATATAAATTAGCGGGAAATGACAACACACAAACACATATTCAATAGATACTAGCGCAACAGCGACAGTCTCATGTTGAGTTGAAAGCTAAAGAATAAAAATGTGTCGTTAAACAAGTTTTAAAAGTGGACAGAAAGGAGGCTGGCCTAACATTCAATGGAAGGTCAGATCAGAGGGACGGACCGGCAACAGAAAAGGCACCTCCAGCAGCATTTGGACCGAACACCATCACTAATAAAGTTAAAAGCTACCGTCAGGCTTCAATGCTGCCGTTGCGCTACATGCTCACTCTCCATCCTTCTCCGTGTTCCTCCTCTTCCTCGCCGTCAGAACCGTTTCTCCCGTGCCAGTCCGCCATGGCGCCGTTAATCTCTTTCTCTGACATGGCAAGGTCTTCTGTTGTTTTGTTTGACTTCACGTGAATATTTGCGCGCTATCTTTTGTCAGCGCCGGCTAATTCACGTAGCACATACGAGTACAGGAAGTATTCGGGGCAACGGAGCGTTGGTGATCGTCTCCTCGCCGGTGTAGTGGACAAAAATGATTCATTGCAAGTCATGGCTTCTCCTGCAGGCCTCCTGAAAAGATTTGTTGTGTATCTGCCTGCTTGTGCTGCTTTCAGCACTTTGACACACACGGCTAGCAAGGCTTATTGCTGCAACCGTTAGGACTTGTTTTACCTCACCTAACGTGAATTATCTCATCACACTGACTAATCTTCGTCTGATTAATATAAGGCGCATGTTTTGCCCAAGGATGCAGAGAGGGATGGAAACATGGAAGGATGTAATTATTACGTCCAAGTATCGACCTCCCTCGCACAGCGCCGTCGCTACTCCTCTGTTTGCCCTCCTCGCCCGACCCGCCCATCCCTGCCTATTGAGTTACGGATCTGCAGTGTCTAAGTAATTTATAATGGCCGTTCACTGTGGCAGTGCAAAAATCGTATTTGGGATGGTGAGCTAATATGATCACGAGCATTTTAACCTGTTTTTTTTTTGTACTCTGAAATTATATCTGTTCCTTCGAGAGCTCTCTTTCCATGTCCCTCCCTTTCTCTCTCGCCATGATCCGATTAGACCGCAATGTCTGTTTGGGCCTTCTTCCTGTATCTCACGCGCACCCCGACCAACCTTCATGCAAGTAGATCGTCCCGAATGTCCTGCGACTCGTCTGTCATCGCTTTACTTTCCGTCACTCAATCGGAGCATTTGAACATTTTACGGTTGACACAGCGGGAAGTTTCACCAAAAAGATCCAAGAGATCATCACTAAGAAACCTGTTTTTCAAATTTCCCGCCCATTGCAAGCCGTTCTCTGACCGAGCCGCCTTCTGATTGGTCGGGATTTATTTCTGCTTTCTTGACCTTCTTAATCAAGTAGAAATATATGATATATATCAAATACTTCTGTCATTCTTTGTGATTAAAATTGCAAGATGAGCATTTACAATTTTACCGAGAATATTAGTGCCATGCGTATGTAAATTCGTCCTGCGTTTCGTGAGGTCCTCCTGAAAAAGGCATCAAATTCGTCCAACTCCCCGACAAGAGACAAGTGAGCAGAAAGTTGTCAGATTATATACAGCTATGAGCATACAGGCAACATTTTGTCTCGACATTCATGGCAGATAACTCAAATCTCGATAACAATACGATCATGGGATTACAATGGAGTCAGTGAAAACTAAGATTTTATTATTTTATTTTTTTTAAACCTAGTCATTTTGTCTGGATCACTTAACTTACGTGCTAAGGCTCGCAGCACAGGGCACAATACTTCTAAACCCGACTTGGACGGGAGCATCGCAAAAAAATACGTTATTTCACTGTCTGCTGCTTCCTGTGACGTTTCCTGCCACCGTGCTAGAATCAAAGTGCTCGGTGTAAAAAATGCAGTTGGCTTGTTTTTAAGTGCGTGTGTCCGAGTGCAGCAGTGCCGGTTGGCAGCGGGTCCGGTGGCTCTGAGGGGATGCGGAGTCGGAGCCGAAAAGGAGGTGGCGGCGGCGGCGGTGGGTGACGGGCCCAAGGCTCGCCCTTGGGCTCTCCAGTTGCTGAGCGGAGGAGGGTGTTGGACGCGTGGGTGTGTTTGGAGAAGCCAGTGTGTGTCTCTAAACGCTCGGATTCTGCTGATCCAGCAGCCTTGCGCTCGACTCCCCACTTCACCCCCCTCCTGCTCTTTATGGCAGCAGAGCACGCAGGTCACCTTCTCACTTGCTGAATTTAATGCTCAGCTGGAAAAGAGGCAGCGGGGGAAAAAAAAAGAATAGTGGACTATCAGGAGAAAAAAAGAGGGATGTAATTGTCTCTACTTGAGTGGATTTTTTAGATCATTTAAGAGAGTGATTTTTTTTTTTGGGGTGGGGGATACAAGAATGTTGCTGAGTGGAGCTCTGCCAAAAAAAAAAAAACAACGACAACATGCTGGCGCACACATTGAGGGCTCTTGTGGTTGATTAGCAGTCGGGTCACCTTTCTCCAGCTGTGAGTGGGCTTCATTTAGATGGGGAGCGATAAAAGAGGCAACACTCGATAGCTGCAGGCACGCAGCAGATAGCGGCGGTGGCCCGCCATACTATTAGCAGGCTACTCCTCACAATAGCCTTTCCACTACCTGACAACCATCAGTCTCTCATTGTACTCCGCCGAGCGGATGAAATACATTTGATTCACTCCCAAGCTGATAATCTGTCCGTTCTTATCCACTGCCGTGCGTACACGCGCTGCGGCAGCACAGCCCGGGCAACATTCGATAGGTTCCGTCTCCTTTGCGGGCATCCCTTACTCTATATATTAGAGGAATTCTTTTGCATATGCACGCCTCCTCTTGGCTGAAGCTGATTTATGGCGTCGAGCGCTGTGACTGATGCGAAAGGCCAACGCTTTGCTTTTTTAGCTGACTTTAATGCAGCATAAGCCAGAAGGCATTGCACACTGAGTATTTGCAAAACCTTGAATCCGTTAATGTAGGTTTGATGTGATGTTAATGAACAATTGTGTGGGAGTGACATGAAAGGGTTTTGTCATCTCTCAGATGTCCTTGGAGATCAAGTGAAGGGCAAACGAACAGAAATGTTTTCACAAACGCGTGCAGTGACTTTTGGTTGCACACAAAGCATTAAAAATTGGCGTGTAGCAAAAATAACTGTAAAGCCACAACCATGCAACATTATCAACTTTTGATTTGATCTAATTATTTATTTATTTATTTATTTATTCATTCATTCATTTATTTATTCATTTATTTTTAACGAATTAATCCCCCCCAAAATTTCCATGATTATTTGCGATTAATCCCATTTTTCAACTACAATTTTTTTTTTAAGCTTGCAACCAATATTTACTTGAATAACATATGATATGTTGGAAATGAGGTTATGGGGCTAAAATTTGCAAAAATAAAATTAAATTCAAAACAACACATTTAGCTTTTCTTTGATATCGCCGAAATGACCTCCACAGTCACCATTTTCTTCACTTCCTCTTGCAAAATATTTCTCCTTCCGTTGATTAGCAACCACATGCTGAGAAATCAACCCAGGAGACCATTTTCCTTCTCTCTCCGTGTTGTTGTTTGGTTCGTGCATCTCATTCGGATTGAAGCTTTCACTGAGACGTGACTTTTTTGTTTGCCCGAGTTTGTGGTGGAAAAGCGATTGCGCAACCGCAAGTGTGCTGCATTAGACGGCAAATTGAGACCATTGCAGTTATAAACGGGACTTGCTTAATATTGACCAATGACTGCTGAGTTGACGGTTCTTGTTTGATTGCATCAGAGGATGAGTCAGACAAGATTGTCATGGGATAAGAAAAGTTGCCATTTTATTTATTTTTTTCCTGCACAGTTGCCTAAAAAAAACATTAAATCAACTGCTTCACACATCATGTGGACAAACATTTTGTCCAAAATGGCGTCTTTGGGCGAGGCTCTCCGATTTTGCGCGGACTTTCGAAATTTGACACAGCTCAGCAGCAGCCTCCATTTGGCCGATGTGTCTCTGCTTTTATTACAGTTCTCTGCAGCCGTCGAAGTCATATATTCTCGTCTGTGATTTTTGCGCTGTAATAAGTATTTCTGTCGGAGTCGGGCTGAAATTAAAAGCAGTGATTGAAAGGGTGACAGTTGAGATTACTTTTTGCTTCCCGTCACCTAATATCCTGGATACGCCTAACGCTTGGTTTAAAAAAAAAAGAAAAAAAAAAAAAAAACAGAGAGCTGCATGCAGAAATACGTTGCGGCACTTTGAAAAAGCGAGTGACAAATATGCAGTGACACATTGCGTCTCATTTCCCCTTCTCCATCACGCGGCATGCACCTGCACCTGAGGAATTTAAATGACAGATTGCGCCGTGTATGCCGGCTCGTGGGCTGCGTGCCGCACGGGGGCCACGCCTCGCCCTTCGAGGGGACTGACGCTGCAACGCCGCAGAAAAGTGTGTGTGTGTGTGTGTGTGTGGCGCTTTTAGAGTGTGTGTGTGTCTTCGTTGGGGGTAAAGCCGCAAAAGCCTCTTCACTGGGCTGGTAGAATGCCTCCTGTTCAATCTCAGCTCTGTCAAACTCACTTCCCGTTCACAACTAACAACAGATGCCTTGGTCGCACAACCTGCACCTTCGGTTGTTGTTTGTGCCCTCAGGTATCACGCGCACGCACACACACACACACACACACGCGCGCGGGCAGATTGACTGAGTTGGTTGTGTTAGTCGTCTGTCAGTCAACATCAGTAGCGAGCGCCTTTATTACAGCAGGCAATAAGTCAGTATCGGGGTGTGAAAAGAGGAAAATGTTGATGGAGTCAAAGGCAGAGGACAAGACGGCTCTTCCAGGAAAATAAAGAGGGGTGGCAAGAGCAGATGTTCATCTTTATTTGCTTCAAAGTACTTCATGGATGTCGCTGTGGATGGACTTTTTGTCATTCGCTGTGCACGGATACTGCTAATCACCTTTTCAATCTTGCATCATATCGAATAGAAATGCTTGTATTAGTTTTCTAGAACTTACAGTGCGTCTAAAAAGTCTACACACCCCTGTTCAGATGTGAGTTTTTTTTGTGATTTAAAAAAAAAAAAAAAGATCTTTTTGTATTTGCCAAATGACCTCTGGCTAACATTAGCTGAGAACTAAACACACACGTGCACACACAAATGGCATACATTCTTTAAAACCGATTTTGACAAAACTCAGCATTTTTTCAACGGAGGACGTACGTATTTTGTTTTTGTTTGATGCATTAAATCACGTGTCCCTTTGGTCTATAATTCCGTAAGCACATTTTATTTGCTGTGAAATATATGGAAATTGGGTCCAAGTTAAAAACATTAGAATGGCGCTTTGTTAAATTGAACATTTTGAATAGTTAAGTTGATCCGCCATAATCGCGTCGGTGTCGTGTCCACTCTCGTCATTTTCTCTCAAGCACCTTTGTACTCTGACGACTTGCAAATATTCTTTGTGCTTTCTCTCCATTTTCAACATAGAAGTATATACATGCAAATGCCGAGGTGGGTTTAAGTTCAGTTGTTTCAACCTCGAGGAAATATATCGACGGATTAGGTCAAATTGAATGCATACATGAATACGATTACTGCAGCGACCGTAAGCAGCAGGCGAGGGAAGAAAGTTTGAGATTCCGCGACGGCCCGGCAGAGATGAACAAACATAGATTGCGGTCAATTCCGGTTAAGCGAAAATCATTTCCGCGTGTTAGCGTGTCAATTAACCCCGATGGCCAAAAAAAAAAAAAAATACTTCGACATTCTTTTTAACAAAAAGATTAATCATCAAGTCGACTTGCTGCTGTCTGTTGGGATTGGAACTCGGTAGATACTTTCAGGAACAGTGAAATGAGCTGAAATTGTGGCACTGCTGCAGACACAGATGTGGATTGTGAAATAAATGCGCGATCGTATTTGGAATCTGGGCTGGGGGATTAATTTTGAGCAACTGTAACGTTTGCCGAGGGCCACGTCGACATGCTAACCTGTGTTTGTTTTAACGTACTAATAAAAAAGCATACCGTCCTTTAATCGTTGTTCTAATTAGGAAATCCACATTTGAACCCAAATGATGTGCACTCACTCAAAATGGCATCTTTACACATTCAAAATTCTAACGTTAATTTGGTGCACCAACCGCTAACTATTATTGGCTGTTCCTAATCAGGACTCCCAAATAAAAAAGATAATTGGGAAGTTTAATATTATTGTCAGTCATAAACACTGCTCTATCGTACAAATAAACAACTGCAATTCCAGTGAGTCGACCTGCTGTCATTTTAAAACTCGCCCATGGTCCATTTCTGACAGAAATATTCATCATCCAATGTTGAGCTTCCACTCTATTTAATACAAAACTTTAGGGACGCACCCATAGCCCCTTTTTTTTTAGATTAAGAACGAATACAAGTAGTATTGAGTACGTGCCGATACCAAAAACTGATACTCAATAGTGCAGTTGGATTAGAAATGTTTTAGTTTACCAAATATTTTTCAGATTATTTTGGTAACAATTTAAATCACGATTATTCGAACAAATTATTATTAGAATTTTTTTTTTTTTTTGGGGTGCAAAAACAACAACAAAAAAAATCGGATCCTTTTTTGCCGGTCAGTCCCCCTGCCCTCCAGCCGCAACCTAGGTACCGTTCCGGCCTCGTCCTTCCGACCATATTCATGAAAATCGTCGACTCCCTACCCTAATAATTGTAATTGTAATTGAATTTCATTTCATTTCGCCCCCCCCCCACATGTCATTAATGATGTGACAATCAAGTGCACATTTTTCTGCCACACATTTGCCTTCAACGGAAGCTGCAAAATATATCAGTTAAAAACTACCCTGTGGTGGGACAACTCAAGTGATACATATTTGGCATATGTCAAACCATCCACTCTTTTTTTACAAAAGCGGACAGCCATTCTTGTAAGTACGAGTGCAGATGTGCAGAATCGTACTGTATCGGTGCATCTCGAGCAAACATGAATCACTATTTTATTCATTCCGTTGATAATCGTTCATTCAGTCCGACTTTGTCTCTTGCTCTTCAGAGAGCACACGGGCAACATTTGACAGTTTACGGAACTCCCGCAACTTTATTTTAACTTGAAATAGGTGAAATTCTCATTTGCTCACATTTTACGATCTCTCTGGGCAGTCCATTTGCCCACATGTCCGATTCTCTCCAAGTCTTCGAAACAAGCTGAGTGTGCAGTCAGCTTCACTCTATTTTACGCAACTCGATGCACGCGTATGAATGTGGGAGGAGGAGGAGGGGAGGTGGGAGGGGGGTTTGACATGCACGCCCACTCACACAATACATACGTATATTTATCCACACACAGCTTGTTCTGTTGCCTTGCTTATCAAGAGGTTTATTGTCCCTCACAATGCTGGCTAATTAGATGTCCTCTGCTCCGGCTGCCTCTCTCAGTAACGGCAAAGAAATAGACCTGTCACTATTTGGCCACTTGAAAATTCAACAATGCTAAGCAGTAATGACTTGCTTTGTATCCACGGAATGTACTGCATTGACAGCGCAGACCCATAAAAAGGTGGAGCCGTTTTTTTTATTTTTTTTTATTCTTTTCTCCAAAGCGTACTCTTTATCTGTTTTATTCGACTTCTGCCTCCGACAGCTCGGTGAAACTCAAGAAGTAAGTCCACATTCAGGACAACAGATGATTCTTGTCAATTTCTACTCAAAGTTGTTTTGCGTGCGGAAGTCATACTGATTGTTAAGGATATTTGCAAAAATATCTATTCACATATTTGCACAAGCAGGCTGAAAATGACAAAAAAGAGGTCTTAAATAATTTAATGAATTTAATATTAATTGTTTGCCAATACAGCAATTTTAGTTTGGCGTCGTTCCGCCGACGCGTTCGAGGTGGAAGCTGGTCGACGAGTCCAACGTTAGCCAAACGCTAACAATTCATGGCTAGCCCCGATCGCTGCTAGCCTTCATAGATTCATCAGCGGCGACAAACAATCAATGTGAAGCTTTGTTGCCAGATTATGTTTAATAATGCTCAGGCAACATCTGCGTGCTCGTGAAAACTTTCAATTGTTCTTGAAGTGAATTTCCATCGGTCGGCAGCTCTGCATATAACCAACAGTGGCGGACTGAGCCTCACTGAGTAGAAACACGACTCCAGCAAGCAAAGTAAAGTCAAATGAAGAAGGGCATAAAATGAGAACAAAGAACACAACAGAGAAAACTGTAGAAGAGAAGAAGGCGGCGTTTGTGGCCTTGTTAATCCCCATTTGTCTGATGTGGCAGTTCCACGGCATGTCTGAGACCAGCCGGCTGCCAGTCTCCTTCCAGTCCCCTCAAATTTCATCTCCAAGAATTACGCATTCCCTTTATTCATTGTCCTGACACGCTTCTCACAGTTCAGGGACACCGGGCTAGCTCGACGCCAGCGCCTCCCAACATAAATTGGACAGGAGGCGGGTCAGTCCTTCACCAGGCCAAACGAGCGTCTTTTACTCAAATGCGCTGGCGGTCCTGTGATTAAGCTAAAGGAATAACTCCCCGCGTAATATCCCCCTCATTAACATTAACAGCAGTCAAGGACAGTGCACGGGTGTCGGAGGTAAAATATATGGCGGCAACGGAGGCCATGCGCCGTCCTGACTTGCATCAGGGACGGACAGCATGCTGCACGCTAGCGTGGGGGTCATATTGAGTTGTCACGGACCAATGATCTATTTCTTTACCTGTCAAGCCCTCAGAGAGGCCGAGCCAAGAGAGGATAGCTGTGCTCCTCACCTCTTGCCCTCTGTTTATTCCCTCAGTCGTCCTTTCTGCAAAAAAATTTTTAAAAAAGGAGCTGCGCTACAAGAATATGGTGCACGAATGCAGTCATTGTTTGTAAAGGCGAGGCCAACCCTGGCGCGCTTGCTCATTATCACAGAACAGAGCGTAATGGTTTATCCATGTATTGAAATGCTTAAGTATCCGAAAGAATGAGACTTAATTTGTAAGTCCTGTCTTCAAATGCTTTTTTTTTTTTCATTTAATTCAATACATGGTCAGATTTGCTTTGGATAACATCTGCCAAGTGTTGCGAATATTCTAATATCAGATTTAACCTACAGTATGTCGACCACCCCCTAGTGGCCATATTTAGTAAACACAGGATTATGAGTTTCATTGAGATACAATACAGTACAATACAGTTCTATTTATAGGTAATTAGATGTCTATAAATGTTTTAATTTGGCTTCCATTCACTTTTTAGTTTTTAAACGTATAAAGTGCTGTGTTTCGTCCCTGCGACGTTGCTGAAGGGCAAAATTTGTTCCAACTACTGAAGACAAATTTGCCGCGTTTTTTAACATAGTGGACCAATAATGATGATTTTTTTTTAAATTATTATTATTATTATTATTATTATTATTACAAAGGATTAAAATCTGAAAATAATTCCCACTGGCACTCTGTGTATTATTTTTTTTTAAATTCTGCCCAAACTAACTTGAATGAATTGTGATCTTTGTCATTATTGAATAATAGCGAAAAGACAAATTGTGATGTTTTCTCAGGCACTGGCTCATTCTGTTCATTTCTATTACCGTTGTGATTATGTCTTCAAAGGCTCCGTCACATCGCTGAATTTCCATCAAAGACAAATGTAGCAAGCTGTCCAACGGCTGTTAGCTCATAGCTACTAGCTTGAGTCTTATTCTGTATTTCCCGTTCCATAAAGCAGCACAGGCAGAAAGCTGACGGCATCCTGAATCAATGAGATAGTCATATCTGGGTCTTAGCTGCCCCGGCTTGAGACAGACCCAAAAGGCGGGAGGAGAAACATGCTCAAGTTTGGGGGAAAAAAAAAACAAAAAACAGTTCAGTACAATGTTGCCGTTGGTTGCAGATTTCTAAATGGAGGTCTGCTTGTGTCAGCCCACCCCTGCTTCGTGAAAGTCACTTGAGCTTTGCAATGTTTCCGCAGTGCTAAATAAAATACGTTTAAAACATAAAAATACATTTGAAATAAAAACTGAATAAGATATATTTTTAATATTTATTATAACATGTTTATCTTTGGGGCAAGGCTTTAAGGCTGTTGTCCCCAACCTTTTTTCTTGCACGGACCCGTTGATACAAGTCCAGAATTTTTGCGGACCGGCAAGTCATCCTTGTGAGGATTTTCTCAGCCTTCTCCGGCATGCTTTATGTTCCAAAAAATTCATTGAAGACTCGGAATTGTCCATAGACGTGAATGCCAGTGTGAATCGTTGTGGGTGTGTGTGTGTGTGTGCGCTCTTGTTTTAATGACATATCAGGACATTTTTATGATATCTTGGTCTTTATATGTCACATATGCTTGAACTTTTTGTGTATCCATGGGTCTCAAAATTCACAAAAACATGAAATGGCAATATGTGTGAGGTTATGGTCTCAATAATTCACAAAAACTTGACAATGTCCTCACTTGTTGCAATTTTGTCATAAATCAAAAAAAAAATAATAGACAGATGTGTTCCTGTTTTTTTTTCCATGCTTAAATTTTTTTTTCGGGAGCCTGTAGGACCACGGGAAAGGCACGTACCCATTTGTCACATTTTTGTCATGCGTCCCGAAAAGTCCTGAAAACACGTATGCGTGTGTGTGTGTGTGTGTATGTGTGGTGACCAATCCAGGGTGTGTCATGGCTCTCAACCAAAGTTAGGCTCTGTTTTCTCATCTCTTCTCTTGTATTATGACTCGATTACTTTCTTGTCATTGTCAAATGCCAAACGCGACAACCTAAATGAAAAAGATAAAAACGAAAATGCCAAGTCCTTATCTTTTACTTTTACCTCAGACAACTATTATTTGAATGTTGCTGACTATCCCAGTGCGCGTAGGTGACATCCACAAAATATGAGCAAATACAAATTGTTGCAAATAACACCAACCCCCGGTTACGATCAGCGGCTCGGGAACCAGATTAAATGGCGTCGCTTTCGTCAAAATAACCAGGAGAGGATGTTGCAAACTCCTCCAACTAAGTTTGAAATTGCGCAACCCTCGAGCGGATACGACGAGGCCTCGGATAGACAAATAGAATAAACAGCGAAGAGTCTTGCTATTTGTCTCATTTTCCATATAATCATCATCCCTCTGGTGAATACTTCAATACTTCCCAGTGAATACAAGTTCAAAAGAGGAAGCCTAATTTGCAATAAAGCAGCACAAATATCCTCTTGAGGCTCGCCAACGAGAGCTCACTCAGCGAGGGAGAGAGACACACTTCACTTTGTTTCGCTTTGTCTACTTATCACTTCTGCGGTTTGAATTCTGGGAAAAAAAAGAAAAAGCCAAAGTCCACTCGGGTGTGGACCACTTTGCACACCGCATGTGTGATAATAGATGATTGTGTCCAGCTTTGTACGGAGCAATCCTTCACAGACCAAACGCTGACATATTGCTTTGTTTTGTTGTGTATAAGTGTTCTGGCCTTGTTAGTCTTGAGATGTTTGTCTTTGAAACTTTTAAGCACAATTTTACGGGCACGATTTGTTTCACAGGCGGCGTTTTTCTCGGCCCTTTTGTCACTTGGCCTCTTCGTTCTATCTATGATTCCACTTTGCACAAGTGTCCACTTGCAGGCGGAGTGATGCAAGCGGACAATTTACTTGTCTTTAAAGCGGCGGCCATCGCGTTTCTCCTTTGTTTTTGTTTTTTTTTGCTGTCCCCACCACACGCAGACGCCCATCAAGAATATTTGACCGTCAAGTGTGTGCTTAGCATGTCCCTCCTCACGGTTGAGGATTCTCCGTTTGGAGCTTGGCTATCAGAATGATACGAAGAATATTAAATGATACTGCTCATTGTTTTGTTTTGGTACTTAAACGGTATACAGGAAGTCCTGGAATATTTTCGTGCCTCATCTGATATTTTAGCTTCACACTGCGACATAGATTGGATTTTTTAGTTTTTTTTTTACGTATGCAACCTGAACCTGATTTATTTTTATTTTTTTATTTTTATATGACAGTCTGAACGGTTCAATTATGATTTTTTTTCCCCTTCATATGTGGTCCTAGATTGGATACGTATGGGATTTTTATTTATTTATTTATTTAACGTAAACGCAGCAAAACAGCCGGATTGTGGTGTTACCTGCTTTTAAGTACATCTTGTTTTATATCAGAAATTGGTGCTTGTTGTTCTGCTGAGATTTAAAACGTGGCAAAATTTAGAAAGGCTTTGTGGGGAGAAAAAAAAGGTTGTCTCCTGTTTGTTTTGCTGGGTTTGGTGCTCGTGTTGTCGTGATCGTCTGCCGTGCTTGAAAGCTGAGTCAAAATGCTCGACGTCAGTTCGCCCGAATCGGGTGACTGCTTAGAAAACGTGAATGATTTCACGTTCATTTTTCTGGATGCGCCGCGTTCCAAACCGGCGACTGCCTCTCGACCAAAATCTGCCGGGATAGCCTCCAGCTGACCCGTTGACCCTGCACCGGATTAACCGTCCAAAACAGACGGCAGAATGCTGATAGCAAATACTTTGGAGACACCTGCGGCATTTTTTACTTCCAATTTCCTCCACACGTTTTCGGATTGTTTCCGTTGTAATCAAAGTAGAGCGAATCGGACATGAACACAGCTGCGAATCTCATCCTGATGTGTTTTCAGAGAAGTTGCATGTGATGCCGATCGTACTGCCGCTTGTCAGGTGTTGCGTCCCGCCCTGGGCCACAAGCCAACTGCGGCAGTTCTCAGCCTCTCTGATCACCGTTGGCTCCGGGTTATTCGCGCCGTATGTCTCAGTCTCGCTCCTCTTTTTCCAAGAGTAAGTGGTCAGAAAGTGCATTCAGTCATTCCGAGTGCACCAATCCCTCAAGTGGGCTCCCTTTTTCGCAGTGTTTGTGCTAAGTGGGGACACGCCACCCTCCCGCCTGTCCGTCCGCTTCGTTGACGCTCCCCTCAGGCCGCTTTTCAAGGTTTCTTTTTAAAAAAAAACAAAAACGTTTTTTTCTCGACTGCAGTGCGAGGTCACAGATCACATCACCGGTGCTTTCCGACTCACTGGTCATTTAATCAAGCCAAGGTCCGTTTTCCCGCTGCTCTTTACAGGCCACCTTTTATTTCTTTCGAACGAGGCCTCCGGTCCAATTCTGTTCCTGGGCAAACGTTGCAAGTTTATATGTGACGTGATATTTTCTGACACGTGTGTCATGCTGAGATTGACGTAAACATTGCTGATTTATCAAAATTCATCTATTTTTAACACTTTTATTAACGCAGCATCTTGATTAAAAAAAAAATCAATTGTCAATACTTTAAAATGAATTCTCGCTCCGGGAAGATGCTGCTGTTCTAATACGTACGTATACGTTGACGTAAAAGGCATTTACGTTAAAACTGAGATGTGTATTCCGATTGAACTGTTTACACTTGACTTACAGACTCAGCTCAAAGTAAACATTTAGCCGTTACGCTGCACAAAAATGGAATAAGTCAGCTACGAGTGGAAATGCTTTTAAATCCTGGTTAAAAAACCTTTTTTTTTTTTTTTTTTTAAATTAAGGTCCTCCAAACAATTTTGAATTTTAATTTTTTTTTTCTTTTCAGATATTTTAGTAAACCACGTTTATGTCTTCACTTTATAGGAAATGTTTTTTTTTTTTTTAGTGTTCTGTTAGTGTGTTTAAATGTTGTCAAAATACATTTTTTTTAAATTAAGGTCCTCCAAACAATTTTGAATTTTAATTTTTTTTTTCTTTTCAGATATTTTAGTAAACCACGTTTATGTCTTCACTTTATAGGAAATGTTTTTTTTTTTTTTAGTGTTCTGTTAGTGTGTTTAAATGTTGTCAAAATACATTTTAGTTATTCTTTTCTAAGCATTTTTTTTCCCTCTGCTTTGCTTTTAAAAGTTGGTAACTGCTGTGGAAGAATTGTGCTTTAGAAAGAGAACTGCCTTGCCTAGCGTTCGCTCGGATTGGCAAAAGGAACATGCCACCTCTAACAGATTCTACCTTTTTATTCCATTTGTGGTGTTTATATGGCACAATTTCATTCCGTTTGGTCACATGACTCCATGTAGCCTGGCTGCAGTTGGTCATTTGGCAAGATTGCCAAGACTTTTTACGCTTGGCTCAATGTCATGTAAAGCTTGTTTTGCTTTTCATGAAACACTTTCCAGACCCTGCCCCGCAAAATACAAATCTTCTCGTAACAAAATTTAACCACCATAGTGGCGGCCTTTCCGTCTTTGTTCACAGCAGCCTCGAGCGTTTCCTAAATCTCTGCTGACCTTTTCTGGTTCCTCACAGTAGAATGCGTATTTCATCAACTGGTGAGTGCGTGTTTCCAAATGTGAGTAGGAATCCTCTGCTATGAGGAAGCGTAGCCGCAGACAAGCGTGGCGGACTCCCCGTTCAGCATCCCCCGGAGCGGACATTAGTGTGGCACGGAACCGCGGTGATCCTAAGCCCCGTCAATTTTCAGGGTCTAGCAAAGCCCGCCTCGTGGCCAACTCTCTGTGGCATCGAGTCAACAGCATGCGGCCCTCGCAATGCCACAGGCCGGAACACGAAGCGCTTGACTCCTTTTAAGGCGTCTTGATTAGAAAAGGAAATTTGGCCGCTGCGCTCGGTTATGCAAGCTCACGTTTTGATGTCACCGGCACTACTTGGCCTGGGGGAAAAAAAAAAAAAAAAAAAGGAATCAGCAATTGGAGTTGTAAATACACACAATTATGAAAATGTTTTAGTTGGCAACCATTTATTTGGGCTAATGTAGTAACTTGTCAATCCTGAAGCAGCCCTGAGGGAACACAAAATATATTTGGAGTTGTGGAAAAACTATTTAAAAGGAAGAATTTAACATCAAAAGCAAAATTCAAATACAAAATAAGAAAAGTCGCCCTAAAAGAAAACACAATTTCTGCGTCAAAAAAATGCTCACATGAGCATAGCAGTGTCATGATTTTAGATTGACAAATGTCCATGTGAGTATACGCAACATCCAGCTGTCACTTTTTTTTCTGCCTGATCATATTCTTAATTTCTAATATCATCTTTAATTTGCTCAAACCGAAAAGTGCTTTGTGGGACATTTGATTGGATTATGACTGCTGAGCAATTGCTTTCAATTTTTGGAGCGCGTTGAAAATCTCCAATAATTCTTTTTTTTTTTGTTAATAATTTTTATTAACAAGCAAATTCGAGCAAACATTTTTAAATTTTACCCCAACAAAGCAGAAAAATCCAACAACACCACCACGAAACAAACCCACCCCAGAACATTAAGATCTCTCTATTGCTCAAATATCAACATAAAAAAAATACAAATAAAATAAAATAAATTCATTAATTAATAAAAAAAAAAACAAGATAAAAATCCCACTAAACACTAACCCCAGTAAATTAACCAGCGTACTCAGAAAAATATACATACAGGCAACACATTCAAACAAACCCCCAAGGACTAAAATAAGACATTTCAATAACAATATAAATAATTTAAATCAAATAAATGAGTAAAACAAATATTATGCTGCTTATTTTAAGCGTGTAACAATTGCTGCTCGCAACTAGACCAACCATCAATTGAAATGGAAATAAATAGACCTAAGACGTGGCGGGGTGGCGGCCAGACGGGCACAGAAAAAAAAAAAGAAATTAATCAAAACTACACTCCATCAGACACAGGTGTGCTAACTTTTTGAAATGCCAACCATGATGTTTGGACATAAGGATATTTATTTGGCCCACATCTTGATTGAACGAAATCCATCCATCAATTTAGCCCGCCGGCGATGTTGTTGCTCACCTCCACATTCCGCCGATGGTGTCAATGGACAATATTGACTGCCAACTGTGAAGCCAAAGCGTGCTCAATATCACGCGCCCGATTTATGTTAATGAAATCAATAGTCACCTGTTAACAAGGCAACACCGGTTTTTGTTGTTTTTTTTTTTTTTCTTCTTTTGTATTGCCAAATTTTTGCTTTATGTTTGGATCTTTTGGTAATCCATCTGGGACGCTTGCTGCTGGTTGTGTATTGATCTGTTTTGCTGCCAATCGATGATGTGTTGAGGTGTTTTCCATGCTTATCAGACTGTAATCAGTCAACTGAAGGAAAACTATCACTTTTTGTTATGCCTGATGCTCCAATGTTTGTCCTTTTTTTTTTTTTTTTAAATGCATTGTTTTTTGTGCATATTGCATAGGCATGTTTCGCCTTCTGTCCCCCCCCCCCTCCCATTATAGAGGAGTGAGGGTGCATTTCCTCGTAGAAACAGTTGTGCTGCTTCGGAGTCATTAGAAAGCCGAAGCCATTGTTTCTCCTGTGACTCGGAGCCATTATCCCGTTGTTTCTCTTCTCCTTATCTTCTTGTGCTTGGCTTGTTGGGTGTAGTGAAGCGGTAGATGAGACTGTGTTGTCTGCGCTTTTTGCAAACAAAGTAAACAGAGCTGTTTCCAGTCGAGACCGAAGAAACACTCTTGAAATGAAATTGGTGTTGGAGGACACCTTTTTTTTTTTTTTTAACATCCATTTATTTATTTTCTTTTTGTGCTCAGGGTCAAGGTCGAGTCTTTCAGCTGGCTTAACGGTCCACCGTCCCCTGGTCCGATCAGGTGTGAATCGCATATCTGACAATTGGTGACCGATCGCTAGTTGTATTTAAAATGTCTAGTATTAAATGAATCTATAACATAAATGTATTTGCCGTTGTGTCTCGCACTGATTTGCATTTGCTAGCTTAACAGCCATCCATGTGAAATTGACAGGAGAGTCACATTTTTCCCGAAATGTGCCGTGGCCACCCCTGGCCAAAGAAAAAGTATGACTAAAAAGGAGGAAAAAGTAATAAGTAGTCCTCAAAATAATCTGTTGTAGAAATTCACATTTAGTTTTATTTTAAAAAACGCATGTACATCAAATTGACATCACTATACAATAGGAACATATAACTCAAGATTACCGTCCAACAATATATTTTGACGGTAAAACACACACATAGCTGTTGTTTTTCGTCAGGTGAACAGATTGCATTTGAGCTCAAAAGTGTTCCTCCTCTTCTGACGGCGTTTGTTTCTGACGCGCTTCACATGTTGAGAAAATGTCACTTTTCATGTGACTGCCCGGTCCCGCCGATTGGCGAAATGGAGTCGTGGTTATGTTGGATTGATGAAGCAAGCGTCCAAGTCGCTCTGATTAAACCAAACATGAAAAAAATGAATAAAAATGAAACCGAGCATTTGTTCTTGCATTCAAACTAGCTTTAAGGGAGGAAATGGAGATTGTGACTACCCGACTCTGTCAATTTCTCCGAATACAAAAGAGAAAAAAAGGGCACGCAGCATCATTAATTCTGAGTAAATGGTAAATTTAAAACAAAAAGCGTCCCACTGACGCTTTCCGAGAGCCGCAATCGCAACCAGCTCATCGTGATCTTAAAAATGACATGAACCATGAGAAGGTTTTTGCGTCGCGGAGGATGAAGAAAATCTTTTTTCACGGCCATCCGCCATTCACAACATTCCGACTTGGCTTTAGTTCCCAAACGCCCTTTGCTGACCCGGCAAGGCTCTGAGGTCAAGGCCCCCATTGAGCGACCTCGAGATCCTCAACATTGACCCATGACAACGTTTTCTGCTGATTCAGCACATCTGTCAGAGTAGAGCCCGCGTGTCCTTCAACGTTCATCCCTTCGTAGAGAGAGAGAGAGAGAGAGAGAGAGAGAGAGAGAGAGAGAGAGAGAGAATAAACCAGCTTATAGTATATCGGCCTTGAAAGTTAAAATAATAAGAAAAAGGCAGATGCCTATAATCGGCCCAGCCTATAATCGGTCTATCACTAGCCTGGACTGCCCTTGGTCCTGGCCTCCCGCTTCCCGCCCAAGTCTCCTTCATCAGTTCATCCCGGCCCGAAGTGACACGCGGGCCTCCCGAGCGTCGGTAACGATAACGATGGCGCCACTTGAGCGCTTTAATTGGAGCTGCTGCCGTTGATGTGTGAACAGCTGCAGGCTGGAGAAGGGCAGATCTATCATCCGCGCCCTCAGCGCACCGCCCGAGGTCAAATGGCAGCAGTTACGGTGGCGGGAAAACCCCCAAAGCTGCTGTTTATTTATGATTTGATTGCTCTCGGCTCCCCCCGGCACCGCCCCGCTTCGGCATCTGCATATTCGCGGCTGCCTGCGAAATGACTGACGACGAGAGACGGGCCTCATTTGAAGGTGCGCTCTTGACTGGATGAGAGGAATGACCAGCGAGGGGCTATTTGTCTGTGTGCCCTTTTATTTGCCACAGACATACACTCAGATCCTCAAACCCCCTCGCACCCTCTTCCCACAGACGCGCATGCATTATATATTTCCAAATGAGTCATTTTTCTTCGCAGCGGTGCAATGGCACCCAACCAAGGGGTGTTTTTTTTTTGTTTTTTTCCTAATTAATGCAGATTGTTCAAGAAAATAACAACAAACAAGTTTGGTGCTCTTTTCTAAATTTGTGTCCAACTTTCATCTGAAGGTACTCACGCGCGCACACAAACGCTTTCGATCTTCCTATAGAGCTCATCGACTGCGTGGGAGGTCTCCTTCTCATTTTGTGGCAATGAAAGTATTTGATAAGGTGAGACACTTTGCAAGCTATTATATAGCAATCTAAATAGCATTTACATGTCATTTACGTCTAACTTTTTCCGACGTGACGTACTGTCAGGCCTATTAAAGTTGATATTTATTTCAGCAGTCAGCATGGTTCCTTTGCCGGATTTGCAAATGAATGCAAATACGGGCTTCCTCACAAGACAGCTTTTGAAAGGTTGCAATTATCGCCAATGGTTATGAATTTCGGAGACGTGATGTTCGGTAATGACTCGCTGTAATGGCTTAGTCTATCTGAGTCTTTCTTCAAAGGTAAAAAAAAAAAAAGTTTTAGTTGTATGTGATTGGTCTGGTCTCTAGTATAAGTGCAAATCTACGGTAATCTGTTTTTTTTTTGTTTTTTTTTTTTTGGTTTTGTCCATAGTGAGTATTTCCTAAAATAACTAAGAGTGGAAAAATATATATAAATTTAGACTTTCATGGCATATTTAGCAAATGTAGTGGCGGGCCATGCATTTCACACGTAGCATCATTTATGACACCACGGCTGGACAAATAATTTACAGACACACACTTCCGCACGACTGAGTGTTGGAATCTTGAAAATGGCCTTGCAAGTGTATGTGCAATCAAATCCACACTTTTCCCTCCTTCTGCCATTGTGTCTTAAAAATGCGAGAATATATTTTAGATTTTCGAACAGTTACCGATTTGTTGGATTTGGTGATTCCGCATAGTGCTGCCCTCGAATCACAGGACAGGATCATCAGGTTCAACGTGACGCCTAGGAGATGGTCTTACTGTCACCTACTCGTGATCTGATTGGCTATCGCAACTGTCAATCAACTCAAAGAGCCCATTCACACACACCGAACGGACGCCCGCGCGGTCCATTCTGAAATCTGCCCGGCAACACGAGCTATCTTAATTCTCATTGGAAAGAAACTCGCACCTAAAAATACAACACTTGGATATAATATGTCATATGATCATGATTTCCTCATTTTTGTTTATGTTCAAGCCAGCAGAGAAGGCCTTGAAGGCCTTGACCGCCCACCACTGCCAAATGTGAAATCAACCGTTTAGGTGTAACGGTAGACGTTCTCATGGAGCAGGTGAAAATGAAGCGACGTATGCACTTGATAGCTTGTCAAAGATGACAACACTTTCCCTCCAACACAAGCACAATAACCTTTTAAGAGGCGCAATCTTCCCCCTCTGTCCACAAACAAATATCACTTTTGTTTTGCACACATCATTCCATTACGGAAGCATTATTTGAGATGTTGAAATTGGAAACAGGAAGGAGCCGGGCAAGCGTAGATGGAGACGAGAAAAGGAGAGGGAGGAGGTGGGGACCAATGAAAGTGGAGAGATTGGTTTTCATGCCTGCTCGTCGGCGAGCCTGTAAATCTCCCAGGAGCATAGTAGAAGACGGCAGAAGGTTGATAGTCATCCATCACCCGTGACACCGCCTGTGCTCGAGAAGGGCCTGACAGCTCAGCACAGCGCGGCGCCGCACCGCTCCAACTTTGGAGGCGCCGAGATAGGCTGGAACAGAACGAGGCGATGCAATAGAGAACTCCAAAGAGATGCTCCCTGCAGAATGAGCATGTTAACTGTTGCACGTTAAAAATGGAGGAGGGCGTGTGACTTGGGGGCGGGAGCTCCTCATTTCCTCGCTGACTGAGCGACTGTGAGGTGGACAGATAGCCGTTCGCTTGGAACAGAAGCAGAAGCAGAACCGGCTCTACTTTTTTAACGCAGCGCAATTCATTCCAGTAGTAAGGTGGATGTTTCTGTAAGACCAGTGTGAGGGCGTACTTTTGCAGCCTATGTGCATTGTTGTGTCTCGTCACTTTCCCCTTCACACTGCACTTATTAGAGATTAAACCAGGAGCAGAATCAAAGCTTCCGCTTCGTTTGGGCATTTTCTAAATTTGATATAATGTCCTGTTTTTAGATGATTAAGGGTTGGAAATTTGGATAGGATGTTTTTTTTCCAAATCTAGTTCATCAAAAGTATTATTAATTTTCGATTAACTCATAGGCTGCCATTGACGGATAAATCCGTCAAAAATATTTTTTTTTATCTTGGCTGGTAATGAATGAGTTAATTGATTATTAAATTAATTTTTAATTGATTAATTCTTAGTGAGCAGCTCTAAAGTTGAAAATTGTGCAGCTAATCCATGCAATCGCAATCAGTATCGGTCAATCTCCCTCATGGATCATCAGAACATCCCGTGATAGTAAAATGCAAAGCAGTGCAAACACTTGATGAGGAAAAAAAATCTGCTCTAATTGACACACAGAATATGAACTATATTCTCTTTATTTAAATAACTTCCTTGCATAATATAGAGCTATGTATTTTTCCCCCTCAAATGTTGCCTAAATTTATACCTTAGCACATTTCAAAATTAAAAAAAAAAGTTCCATTTGTATTTTGTAGAGTAGCTAAAAAAAAAAAAAGCCGTACCGGTGTTGAAGACACCCACACACATACACGCACGCGCATCCACACACACTCCTTCATTCTCAAGGGGCGGGGTGAGTAGTGGTTCATTTGCATGAAACGATAATGCCAAACTGAGCTTTGCTGCTCCTCGTCGCTGTCATTCTTGAACCTTTTGCTATTTTGACTCCGGCATGTCACTGACATTTTACAGAGACGATATGAAGAAACGACATTATACGTCTCATCTAAAATGCTCAGCTCGTTGGTGGAGCATTTTTTTTTTAACATGCCTTGAATTCATTGCCTGAAAATAATTCCATCAGACATTGCGATTGTATAGTATCATGTTTATTGCTAATATATATCGTATTGATAATATTGTTTCACAGAGGTGCTAAAAATACATCCCGGCAACAACTACATAAAAAAAAAAAAAAAAAAAATCCAATCAGCTTTTATTTGATGTGCTCTGCAAAAAGCATGTCAGCAGTCGTTTGCTGCGATACGATATGAAAAGAAATTGCATAAACACTGCATGATTGCGACGCGTTGTTTTGTTAAGGAATTGTTTGAAAACCTGAACCTGAATGTTCGTTTTGCGTTTGTTTTTGTATTTATTGATTTTTCTTTTGCCACACTGTGCAATTCCATGCTAATATTTATTGTTAGCGGCTTGCAATGTTGGTCGCGGGCTAAAAATAACAGCCACTGTTTAGCACCAGCAAGACTTCTTCTTACCTGGGAGCTGTCCAAGAGACGAGTCTCCAAATATTTGTTGATACGTAGCATGCTGACCGCAATGTTTTTGTGCATGCACGCGCGCACGCACGCTCATTATGAAATCGCAGCATTCGTCTGTGATCTCGTTATAGTGCTACCGTGTTTCTGTTGGCTGTGCAGTATGTGGCTTTGTGATTAAAGGAAGGCGATTAAAAAAAAAAAAAGAAAGGAAAAAAAAAAGCACTTTTGTCGAGGCGAAGGAATGTTTATCACTCGGCTTTCACAGCTTGCTGATTGCGTGAGTTGAGAAATATGCGTCCATAAACAAAAGTTTGCAGTGGTCGCATTTGCGTACCTCTCGTTGTTTTGTGTGCATACGTCAACGTGTCATGGCTTGTGTGTGTGCTTGTGTGTGTGTGTGTGAGACCTCCATCCATGTCTTGAAGGTATCATCGATTGATAGGAGGCGCCCTAATTAAGAAAGTTGCCGTTGCGTCACAATGGAGGCCGGAGATTGACTTTCAACTGCGGTCTCCGCCTTATTCCGAGAGCCCGTAATGGGCGGGGTCAGAGTCTGGGCTGCTGCTCCAGAAATAAAGAAAATTTGCATATAATTGACACCCATTGAAATGAATATTGGTAATATTTTGGGAATTTTTTTTTATACCTCTAATATTTGTTTAAAAAAAAAAAAGACTCTGCGAGACCTCAATATGTGTTTGCTAAATTAAAAAAAAAAAAACATAAAAAAGTTTTAAAAAGTACAGAAAAAAAATCCACAAACTTAAAATTCAAATATAAAAAAAAAAAAATCAAATATCTCTCTGTCTTAACGCAGTCCTGGAACTTTTCTGACGTACCTTTGGTGCCCCTTATAGAGGACATTTGAAATCTGACCAAATATTTCAGAAAAAAAGGTCATGCTATTCCATTCAGTCTTTTGACATTTTTTTTAAAAACATGATATTTTGTCAGTTTGTATTTTATTGTAGAAATAAGTAAGAAAGTTCCTGTGACCGACAAAATCAATATTCATTTGAAAACTAAATATGGATGTACACTGTCGCAGCAGACTCACCTCCAAGACAGCAAGTCGTTTATTTTTTGTTAAATTTTACTGAGTTTATTCTAAAACTTTTGTAGCTTTTGAGAATTTGTAAGCATGGCTTCCAACAGTTACAAGCAGTTTTAGGGTGGAATGTAAAAAGTAACACCAGTTTTGTTTAGACTCACAGTTAGTTGAATGATACAACTTCAGTAAGTCCGTCAAGAATTAAGCCAGGATTTTGTTCTTTCTCAGAGTTTCAACAACCAACTGGTGAATGCGAGCGCAGCGTCTCCTTGTGTCACTGACTTTGACTTTGTGACGTTGTCGCCATGGAACTCGGCGAACTGTCTGTCAGGTTATGTAGAGCAGATCCATTTAAGGTCATCCGTGTGCTCCCAGTGGGTTCGTGCCTGTCCGCCCTGCTACCTGACATATCACCCCCTCGACCCCCCCCCCCACACACACACACACACACACACGTCCAAGGCTACACATGCAAGACTATGACCTCGTCCCTCTCGTTCAGGGCTCGGGGTCGTCCCTCAGTGTTTCCCCCGTCATGCTGTTATCACCACCTTGTGACCTTGCCTACTGTCACCAGACGTTGCCGAAGCTTTGCCGCAGCTGAGCTGCCTCGCTTGAATGGATGAAAATGCCACCCGGGGGAACCGACTCAAACCTCCCCAATATGTTTTATGGGGCTGCGTGGGATTTTTCTTGTTTTGTCTTGTTTCAATGAAACTGGAAATCAGATCAGATCAAATCAGCAAAGTTCGACTTTTTGTACTAATGCATCGTTAATTATGCGACGTGACCTAGTGAAAAATTGTCCGAGGTACTGTGTGTGTATTGCAGGAATAAACACAAGATAAATTCTAGATATATTGAGGAAGGTCGAGAACAAAAATGAAAAAAATAAAATAAAATAAAAAAATCAATAAAAAAATGCATATTGTTTCAAATTGGGCCAACTATGAATTTATCTTTGCTTTTAGTGCAAGTGAGCTCATGTTCGGAACACCTGTTCCAATCGGCCAATGATGCGGGGACGGGGGCAACGGACGGCTTTGACACGCCTCAGCGACATGACAGCTCAGACAGCGTGGATGTTAATCTCTTCTAACTGCTCCCAGCCTAATTAAATCTTGCAGGCTTGCACATGTGCGCGCACATGTAGCGCCAACACACACCCGCGCACCGCCGTCGAAATTGGTCTTAGATGCGCGGACGTTTTTAACGATCTGGAGAATTGACCCCAGAGCAGTGAGTGTGTGTGTGTGTGTTGATGTGGAATGAGTTGGTAGAGCGGAGAGTGTTTTACTACTTTCAGGTTTTGGGCGCACAGAGACAGAGTGGTGTCTAAAGATGTAGTATATTGTGCGACGCTCACCCACGGATGCGTTGTCAGCCGTTTGCACATTTAGCAACAGAAAGCAGATGCAAAGCCAGGAATTTGTTTAACACCCTGTGACATTTACGTCTGCGTGAATTTGCAAAAACTGCAAACAGTACACGGAGCTCCCCGTGTGGAATTCATTGAACGAGAGTGACGTTACGGGCAGCGTTGATAGGCAAGTATTTAAATATGTATCACCTGACGTTTAAAGAGCATTTTCATTCCAAAAGCCAGCGCTCAGTGGATGTTCTTTTTTTTTCATTCCCTTCATTCCCCATGATATGATATAATGTAAAATAATATAAAATAATATATAATATAATATAATATAATGTAATGTAATGCAATGCAATGCAATGTAATGTAATGTAATATAATATAATATAATATGAACATCAAACATAATGGTGTGTTCCTATTACATGTTATCCAACTTTATAGTTGTTAATTATTTTTATCATTTTATTTTCAAATCACTGAAAATCAAAAAGAGGCGCTAAACTTAACTGTCAAGCAGAAATTATGCTAATTCTGCATCACTTTTTGACTCCTCCCATCTGCCTGAGTTCCCTCCACCGCTGAAAGGCAACTGTCCTACTTCATCGTTGGGGGCTTCTTCAAATTTTTGGGCAAACGAGGAATGGGATTTTTTTGTTCGCAGGTCAGCCCGAGGCTGTGGGGACGTGCCCATGAGCATGAAGTCTTTCTCTGATAGTTCGATTTATTATTATTATTTTGTTTTAATAATTGCGCCTCCTACCCCCTCTTTTAAATCCACATTCCTTCCACATTAATTTGAAGAGATTGTCATGCCCATGTCCCTGCAATTGTCCTCAAATTACAAGTTTCTTGACTGCAGTACCGTATTCTGTCACTAAATTACGCTGAACTCATAAATGCAGCAAATATTTTTTGTATGAAAGGCATTTGTTGTATAAAACTGTCAATCATTGTGACGCATTACTGTCAGACAAGTGGAAAAAGTTTGTGTGGGCAACTTGAACATTTTCATGTTCTTTGCCGTCGTGTTTAAGTTTTGGCCAAAAAAAAAAAAAAAAGACAGTTACTGTTGGATTATTTCTTGAATAGACGAACAGTCAGAAACACGGAATACAAAATGACAACACTCACAAGGAGCATATGCTCTGATTCAATTTTTGTTTTGTATATTGGTTTTATTTTTAATCGACAGGTTCTCCCATTTTTCATTTTTCAGTCGCTTCTTGCTTTCCGTGAACTACTCATTTACTACACGAGTCATACAAGGTCAGCACCTTTTGCTAAATTTGCTAAATTAAATTCTAAGCTTCAACGTATTCCCCGAGCCGAGGAAAACGTGGCGCACGCGTCTGCCGTTCAACTCACTTGTCTTTGTCTTCCACATCCGCCCACCCAGTTCATTTTCTTTTTCCATTAAAAGTGCTTTTTCACTCTTCCGCATCTCTTCCGAGCCATTATCTCACCGTCTCTTTGTCTCCCGCCATTTCTTCCTATATTACTCTGGCTGCGTTTCAGCCATCAAGCTTACTCATCGGCGGCCGGGGCGAGTCTGTCATGCGCCGGGGCCGGCCCTGGCTTCGTCCCAGTTAAACAGGCCGAATAAATAGATTACAAGCGGTAGGTAAGAGTGAAGCAAAGGAAGAAGACAATCTGAATTTGTTGCGGATAAAGAATGGCGAAGGCAGTCAAAGAAAGCCGGCGGAGTCAAAGTAATGCCGCATTTGCCTGAGGGGGAAAATGGCTGAAAAGTAGCTCTCGCAACAGATGTGCGGGGCAGTAAAGTGTAATTGAAATGCCAGCGGCAATGGTCTTATCTCCCTGCAACAGGAGCCCGCTGCCAGTCTCAACATCAGTTAGATGTCATTTTAGCTAGGTCTGAATCAGCCTGCCACAATCCGCAATCCCCGTTCCTCTGATGCTAGGCGAGAGGGAAAAAGGGAGGGGGGGAGGGCGAGGAGGGTGGCGAGCCTGTAATAGGATTTCAGTAGCACCCAGTTAACTTTCACCACCTAGACTTGCTTGGTAATTTGATATGCCCCATCAATAACATTCATTTACCTCCGCGCGGTATTACCGCCGTCATTCATTTGACTTTCATAAAAAACACATTTGCATATTTCCGCCGTTGTCAGGCGGGAAAACGTTGGTCCGCACGAGATGAGCGAAAAGATTCCGAGAGCCGCGTTGTTCTTCCAGATTAGCTGCTGCCTTGCTTTTTTTTTTTTTTTTTTCTGCAGGACATTGATCGTCATCACTGTAATGTGTGTGATGGTTTGCGGCTTTTAAATTTTTGACGGAATTTGAATTTTTTGCGGAATTCAATTAAAAAAAAAAACAGCCTATTGCAATGCTCACAGTGAAACGTGCAACGGTGACCATCCCATCTCATCCGTTCTAATAAAAATAACTAAATAAATCATCTCATGATACTTTCCGTAATTTCACAGGCAGCGTTTTAAACGTTCCAATAAATATTTCCAATCTTAACCGTCGTTAAATTGTGAGGAGTTGATGTTGTTCAGGGCGTCCTCGGTGTACTGACCTTGTTACGTAATCAGCAAGTCTGCACAGCGGTGTAAGAATTTCTCGTTGCGTGTTCCAAGAAGTCACTGCCATAATTACTCACCTAATTGATTCATAGAAGAATTTTATTTATGACTTTACGACTCCATTAGCAATAGCAGAGGTTAGCGATTGACTATCATGCACTTCGACTTACTTAAAAAGAAATAAAAGTTTGCTGTGACTGGAGAACCGCCCCTATAATTAAAGTCGAATAAAATGAAATGACATCTTCCGAAAGCCCTGACAGACAGATCCCAAATAGTTGGCAACCAATCAACAGCTGGAAACTACCATAATACAACGAGAGTTTTGCGCTTCACGTGCGCTTCACCAAAGAAAACTTGACATAGCACATCAAGTGTAAAATAAATGTGATGACATGAAAGTATTAGTGGAAGACAAACAGACATAACTGATTTATAGAAAATAAATATTAAAAAAAATTCAAAATATTTTTCAGGCCATTGTCCTACGACGGTGACAAGATGGGGAATAAGACAGATTTTACCAACGAAACCTGAGCTCCTGACAATTGTTGTTGCGATTAATGCGACAAACTGTCTTCCTTGTTTGTCTTGCAGAGGGTCATTTTCAACGTGGTCAACTTCTCCAAGACCAAGAGCCTCTACAGAGATGGCATGTCTCCGGTCGTAAAGTCCACCAGCCGGCCAAGATGGTAAGTGACAAATGAATTAAACCCGCATTGACACCAGCTGTTGTTGATTCCCAAACACATTTCAGAACCCAACCCGACAAAATTCACATTCCTCGAACAAACAAACCAATAACTTTGCTTTCAAGAGCTTTAACGGACCGGTTGCCAGTATGACGACTGTCTGATGTAATATGGATGACTGATGGAAGCAGAAAATGGCGTGTGGGGCGGGTGTGTGCGCAGATGCGGCGTCTGCCAAGCAGGCTGCCGTATTCGGCGGGGCGAGGAGGCAGAACACAGTAGTGTGATGAAGTGTTGCCATCCAAGAGGAGCCCTGACATCTGTCAGCGCTTGATGGAGGGCATCCGCAGAAACACCGGGCATCTGCCACCCGTGAGCCGTACGCGTCTTCCTCGCCCAGCGCCCCGAGCCGGCCGTCCCGCGCCACGCCGCTTGCAGGCTAATGGACGGAAACGATGGGCTCGATAGCGTAGACAGGACAGATGAACTGCTGTCTGTGATACAGCACAAGCGACATGATGCACCTCAGCCCTCCTGCATCGCTTTTATTCCCCGCTGTGAAGCTCGACGTGTGCTAGCAAGGCTAGCCGCAATACGGCATTTAATTAATCTTTAATATGCTCCGTAGGTTAATTTAAAAGTTGGATGGATATTTACAGGTGAAGCACACTTTTAGATGACATCACTAAGCCAGAGTTCCTCAACCAGCGGGGCGGGGCCTGTTACCGTTCCGTGGGCCACTATGGACCGGGACGCAGCAGACCTCACAGTTGAAAGAAAAAAACCCACTTTATTTCGTATTTGAGCCTTAGTGGCTACTACTGGCTAGCAGCTAGCTGTTAGCATTAGCACCAAGTGCAAGCTCACTGGCTGCCATTTTGCAAAAGTTCTGGACCTTTATGAACCGGTCTGCCGTGGAAAAAAGTTGGTGACGACTGTTTTAAGAGACAAGGCCTCAAATCTTGCTACGCTTCAAATAATATCATCCATAAAAGATGTGTTGACGTCACTGAGCGAGGCACCATCCAAGCAATCGTGTCACATTTGTAAGACACTTGTCTTCTGTGTGTCCCCACGAAGTCGTCAAGATGCGTTCAAAACTGCCTTCAACCTTTTTGACTTTCCATGAGCTGGACAAAGCCCAAAAAGCTCCTAAAGTAGTAATCTTGTTTTGACAGTTGCAGATATAAAAGAAAAGAAAAAAAAACAGAGAGCAGAGAGCATTCCCTGCCTGATCCAAATTCACACAGGACAGGATAAAGACGCTACAGAAGGAAGATGTGATAAGGAGGGAAAAAAATGGAGCACGACTGACAGGGAACTTGACAGAGAAGGTGAACAGAAAGTAGAAGAAAGTAATATTACTCGGGTGAGCCAAAAAAGATTATTCCGCCATCCCCACCTCCATCCTTCCCATCTTTATCTATCAAAAAAAAAAACATATCAATGGCAGCCCGAGAGGTGAAGCCTTTATCTCCCCACACAGGTGCCTTATGTCCCGGGGCCGCCGTAACGATGGCACCCCGAGGCTATGGAGCTTGGCTGACTTTGGCTAAAATGGGGCATTTTGGGGAGGGACGAATGACAGATTCAAGTCCTGCAGGGCATTTCAAGCCACACTTGGAACTATCTACCCCATCTATCCTTTCATCCGCACCTTTCTCGACCGATACGTCACTGCGTGTGACTCCTGTAGCCTCTGTTGGTCCTGGAGACATCACCGCAACTGGGGCGGTAGAATCTGGGATTAAATTCAGTCTCATCTCGAATCGCAACATGACTGGCTTTGAAAGATGGGACGGATTAATTTAAAAAAAAAAAAAACAAAGCCAGTTAAAACAAGAAAGCTACATAAAAACTGTAAATATAATAAAACTCTAAATCAAATGTTTTTTTTTAAGTTGGTCAGAGAGGTGGCTTGCCTAATGTTTAACCTGGCAGGTGGAGCAACGGGGCGAGACAAATAAAAGGATACTAAAGTGAACTCTAAAATGAGCCCGGAAGTCAGTGACGAGAGGCCTCAATTGGCATTATGTGCTCTCTTCTGCGTTCTCCAGCAGCATTTTGGAGCGACTGGAAACGCTTGATGGAGGACTGATGGTCTCCAAAATATAGTATCTTCCATTAATCTAGCCGAGATGTAACGAAACCTTGGATTATTTTTTGTAAGTGCCGTTGTGAACGAAGAGGCTTTATTTCAGCAAGCTGCCTTCAATTAGAAAAAAAAAAAAAAAAAAAAGAAAGATTCATTTAACAACAGCATCAATTTGCTCGTCCAATTTAAAGTTGCTGTCCTATTGGAAAAAACTAAATTGGGACCGCTGTAATGACTGTTGCTTAATAAACGAATGAAAATATCTGCTTTAAAACGTAGGTTATTCAATTCCTATTTTTCAGTTTGCCGATTGCATTGCTTTATTTATTTATTTTTGTACAATATCAAATGAGTGAAAACAGTTTCAAAAGATCACGCCATTAGAAAGCCTTGTAAATGCTAAAGGTGAGAAATTGCCTTCCAGACTTACGGATGATGAACTTGAGGTGTGTCTCGTCTCAGAGGTACAAGGACGCCGGGAAAAAATACGAAACGAAACTTACACAAGGGAAAAAAACATTTGGTCGCCGTGAAAGACGGTGGCTATCATCACAAATGAAACAAGCTTCAGTTTGAATGCCCGGCTTTGTCCCGGCTTTGTCAAGCGTCACACCTGTCGAAGATGAATATTATCCGGTGACGGAGTGTCTGAAACTTTAATATACATTGGCGCGTATCATATCTACATTTCTTTTAATGAACATTCCACTCTTCCTCACTGTCAGGAGGTGTGAGGCTGAAAATAGCTTCAACGCTAACTGAGCTAGCGGATGAACAGTTGGCTTGGCGAATAGTTTGAAGCTGCCAAACTGGATCATGGGTAAAAAAAAAAAAGGTTTTTCATTTATTTTATTTTTTTTGGGGGGGGGGGTGTTGTTTCACAGGTAAGCAAGCAAAAAGCAGGAGTCCTCCGAAGAGCTTCGCTTGGAGTCAGTCAGCGAGACAGTCAGTCAGTCCGTCATTCGGTCCGTCTGTCAGGCCAATTTTGCTTTCCCACCAAAAGTATTCCTGTAAGCGTGTGATGCAACAGCCGGGCGAAATTCTATTTGGAGCTGTCTACCTCTCCATCGGGGTGCGTGTGTGCAGTAATTGTTCTGTCAATCAGCGCAGCGCTGGCCTGCCGCTTCCCTTGCCACTTGTTAAGCCTTGGCAGAATCTTGAGGGGCGAAGAAGGTGAGAGGACCACAAAGAATACTCCCACTCTGTTGTCGCAACTGTCCTTGCTGGAGACAGCTGAGACCAATATGACCAAAGTTAGATTTCTGCAGCGCCTTTCAAGGAACCGCGAGACACGTTTTGGGACTTTTGGATTTGTCCGTGTTGTTCAGCTGCCGGACACTTTTGAAAAGAGAATATCAAGCCGTGCCTTGTAGGGATGACAGAGTAGTCTCACCATCAGTGACTCTAAAGAAAAAATGTCGTTACATTATGTTCCGCTGAAACAAACCAGGGGCGGCACGGTGGACGACCGGTTAGAACGATGGCCTCACAGTGCAGAAGTCGAAGGTTCGATTCCGGCTTCGGTCTTCCAGTGTGGAATTTGCATTGTACTCCCCGTGCCTGCGTGGGTTTCCTCCGGGTTCTCCGGTTTCCTCCCACATTCCAAAAACATGCATGGCAGGCCGATTGAACACTCTAAATTGCCCCTAGGTGAGCGCGGATGGTTGTTTGTCTCTGTGTGCCCTGCGATTGGCTGGCAACCAGTTCCTGGTGTCCCCCGCCTACTGCCCAAAGATAGCTGAGATTAGGCTCCAGCACCCCCCGTGACCCTAGTGAGGAGAAGCGGTACAGATAATAGATGGATGAAACAAACTGAAAAAAAATTGCGGGACTAAATCCATCGACAAACTAACGATACATCGAGTTTATATCCAGTCGCTCCCAAAAGGGGGCGACGGTCGACTAAAAACGAGCAACATCTCCATTTTGTTCCGTCCAGTCTAAACCGAATATAAAAACGATATGGCAACATGTAGGCGAAGTATTTTCTGCACTGAGTGAGAGGAGGATTTTTGTTCCGTGGTGGGGCGTCTCGTACTACCTGGCGAGCAGACGCGCCCGGGGGAAGCGGGCGATGCGCTCAGGCATGCGCTCGCAGTTTCCCCGATGCCGTAGAATGACCGCCACTACAACCGGCAGCCTCAGCACCAGCAAACTTCCAAGTCCAAGTACCCGTTCCAACATGCCTAATATTCACTGGGAGGTGTGCAAAGCTCGCTATCAGCAGCTCCCGTCCGGACTCTATGCTGGACTCATTCCATTCAGCGCAAGTTATCAGTAAAGTAAGGACAGAAAATGTTCACTTGTTGTATTGCGCAATACATCAATATAAGGTGGAAGGTGTATTTCCTAAACTGCGGTAGTCCGTCCGGTTCAACTACTTTGTAGTGTCGGCCATTCTGGCGCTGAATTGTTCCATGATTTGCTCCAATAACTTCTTGCTGTTTTAATTCATGTCCCCCGTCGGTGCTGTATGGATTCATTATCCCCAAAGGTCCATGGATTACTTGGACCTCGGCATAAACTTGTGTCCGACCACCTCAAATCTATGCTCCTTGTCGCTCTTGCTAATCGGCATTTATTGGGCTGATGATCGCTCCACCTCCGTCCTCCTACCGAGCCGCTTTGCTCGCTCATCTGGGCGCCAATGAAGTCAGTGGGCGACGGGTCGTCTTGTTGAGATAGCGCGCAGCTTCCTGCCGGCGTTCCCCGTCCCCTCCCCTCCCCTTTCCTGACTGCCACAGAGCCACTCACACAATTAAGCATGTGGCATGCCTTTTAATAATAGACGTTTTAATTGTGGGCAAATGAAGAGTGATGTAAAATAGCTAATAGCTTGTGCTAATTAATAGGGGAATTGAGCGCTTGTTAATTAAGGGCAAACAGGACAGGGACCGACGCGGCTAATTTGAGCATGAAAACCGAGACTAACGATTCATTTCCAAACAGATTCGCTTCATAAACACATCAAGTGACCCATTTCGCTGCTCGGGAAACATTTGCAGCCGACTCCGGTAGCCTTTGCGACCTTTGACCGGTTGACACGACGCCCCGATGACGCAACGCCGCGGGAATAACAAACGTTACTGGCAACGTGTGTCTCGTTAGTACAAAGCAATTTATTTCTTTTTTATTTTTGTGGTGAATGAATCCCCTCTGTCGTATTTGAATTCAATTCATTTTGATGTTAAAATTGTTCATATTTGTTCAGTGAGTGTTGTTGGTACATGCAAGGTGCAACAACAACAAAAAAATGGCAAAGCGCTACATGCGCTCAGCCTATTCCCTGAAGACACTTTAGAAGGATGTCGAAGTAATGCCCTCGTTCTAACCCGATATTCGTATCGGCTTTGAAATGACAGCACGTTACGTTCAGTGCAAGTAGTCAAGCCCAAACAGTGCTTTTTTTTGTGCGTGTTACAAACTAAATGTACTTTTAGTCCTTGCATTTTGTTATGTTAATACCAGTGGCAAGCCGTGCATTTCACGCGTCGGCCTTCAGTGATGTCCTTCTTAGTCCGACTTGAATAAATCCTCCTCATACGTAACAGACACACACTTGCGCACGACTGAGTGTTAGAGCACCTTGGCTCACGTGAGCGAGCTTCTCTTGAAAGGTTTGTGTTGTATATAATTTCTATTACACCAGTTGGAAAGCGCTTTGTTACGGCTCCAGCTGTTGTGAAATGCGCTATATAAATAAAGTTGTATTGTATTGGATTGAAAACGGCCTTGAGAGTATATCTGCTATCAAATCAACACGTTTAGCTCCTTTGGCCATTGTGGCTTAAAAAAGCAAGAATATATTTGCCGATTTGCCTGGCAACACAAGCTAGCTGAATTCTGATTGGATAAAAACTCTCTCCCGAAAATACAACACTGGGATATAATATGACATAATTTAAAGAACAATTTTATATATATATATATATATATATATAGAGCGAGAGAGAGAGAGAGAGAGAGAGAGAGAGAGAGAGACACTCCTTGCGTATTTTTACTTGCTTGGCTTGGAATGTTTCCGTCTCAGAAAAGTATCACTACATCGGTGTAAAAAAAATACAGTCGTACCATAAGTAGAATTTAAATAATCGAAAAGTTCCATTTTGTCATTTGATTACTTTCATGATATTGTCTTCTGGTGCGCACGCCTTGACTCCCTCTGTCAATTCTGGAATCTGAGTGAAGAATAGCACCCTTCATGTGTCTTTTTTTTCACTGCCACGCTGTAAAATTCACAATACCACCATTTCACCACCATTATCAATGTCTTCTATCTGGAAAGACGTGAAAGAAAAGTGATCACAAAGCTTGACTTTTTAAGATCAATGACTCTCCATTTCACTTTTCGGTTGCTTTTTTTTTTTTTTTTTTTTTACCTGATACATTCTTCAGCGTTAGATTGATTTGGTTCCCTCCGAAAAAGTGAGTCGAATGAGGAAACCGGAGACGTGTTAATCTTAACAATCAACAGCTCCCTTGTTCACAGAAACTCATTAGCAGGCTGCCAGAGGAAGTGACAAAAGATTATACGGGAGAAATAATGGGAAGAAAATGTAACAAATAGATTAATAATCTCCCGGATGAGCATCGGGACGGTTTTTGGGGTGAGCTTGCGTACGCGTGTGATGAGCGGCATTGTGTAGAAAGGAATAAAGGTGGCGATGGGCCTCGGCGACGGCGACAACTTCCAGCTCCCCATTCAGCCCCCCCCAAATGACTTACCTGGACAGTTTTATGTTTGCCTGGAGGAGAATTAAAAAGCCACTTCATTTCCCCTTTCCAGGCCGGCTCGGCATGTCAGCGCAGTCCTCCCTGAAAGCGCTCTAATCTAAATGCTTTTGTCGGGGGAGATTTGGTAGATTGCAGCGGGCAGAGCTACAAATTGGTTGTGTCATCTTATAATGAACTAGGTGAGGCGTTGCAGTTTTCTCTTGCAGCCAACAGTCCCCTGATTACTGTACTGTTAGGCAGCGGCTGCTTTTAGTATTGTATTGCAAAGACCTCATGATCACCTCTCGGATTTCCGCAACCTGATCCCGCTTGCTTAATAAAACGCTTTGTGTGTCCCAGGACGCTTCTCGCAGCCGGGGAAACACACATTCCGGACATGACTTGCTTTGCTGGGCGGCGGATTTGCATATGCTTAGCATTGCCGCCTGCTGTCCAGACGCACCTTAAAGGCTTTTTTTCCCTTTTGATGCCAGGTTAGACGCTGCAGACGCTTATTGCTTGCGCTAAGCACAACGACCAGCTGACCCCATGACTCCAATTTATGCCTTATGGGTATCTTGGCGATTCCGCAAAGCCGTCCTGTCAGGCGTTTATGGGACTTATTAGGACGCTCTGTGGGAATGATAGCGGTGCATTGTTGCTAGCGCCTGAGTGGGATGTTCACAGGAATGAGGCAGCAGGTCTGACGTCTATAAATCCAATTTCGCGTCGTATTAAAAATTCTCCTACCGGGGTCACACCAACTGGGTTGCTACAGAAAGTGTCAATTTTTCGGAGTTTGGATGAAGATAACGTACATGGTTTTGGATAGTGCAAGTTAATTTCAACCGTGGTCTCCATCCTTTTGCCGACCAGCAACCGGTGTCGGGAGAGGGTGAAGAGCTTTTCAGGTGCAGTGCTCACCGTATGTTGTGCAGAGCGAGCTTCGTACGTGGTCAGTTTTTTTATTATTTTTTTTTAACTCATTTTGCTAGCTTGTGGGTTTAATATTAGCGTAATGCAACTGTGCCAATTAGCACAATGACATGCGTCAAAAGTCTGATGTAACGGAGCAAAGCCATTAATTTTTCATCATAGAATATTTTTCAGCCTCGTATAAAAAAATAAACCGGAAATGCTTTTATTTTTTTTTTATTTTTGTATTTTTTATTTTTTATTTTTTTTTTTTATTTTTTTATTTATTTTATTTATTTTTTTATTTATTTTATTGATTTTTTTTATTTTTTTTTTTATCTTTTATTATTTTTATTATTTTTTTTGTACAGTCCATGGACTTCCCACTAACATGGAGATATGCGCCAAGTAGTTTCCTCAGCAACACAAGTCAGAATTGACTCGTTGAGTCCTCAAACAAAATCTGGAAAAGCCGAATCCTCAGCGAGTCAACTCTGCAGATTACACTCACCATAGTTTGAAAAGTAATTCATAAATATTAACATACTACAGATACCATCTTGTTCTTCTCCGTTGCGATTTCGTTACAAGCAAGAGATGTGTTTTTGGCCGTGGCAAGTGACAAGTCGCTTCACAGGCCTCTGCTGATTTAAATCATCTAAGTGGCTGCTATTGACTTCTCCATGTGCGACGGCCATTTTGTAAATCTCTTGCTTCAATGTCCACAAAACAAAACGAGATAAAAGCCATAAAAGCTCAAGCCGACGGCTCAGCCTGCAGAGCGCCGGCGAAAATGTTGCGCGTGCGCGCCGAGGGGGGGCCTTGATTGCGTGCGTGACACATTCACATGACTTCCAGTGTGAATGCGTGCATCTGTTTGTTCTCACTTGTGTTTGCGTTTGTCAGCATGTTTGTTGACGACACTGTAGGACATCGGGGTGGGATTGCTCTGAATATGAGGAAACAGCTCATCTGAATATAGATGGGTCCCATCTGGAGGCGCCATCATTTCGTAAGCCGCCGAGCATCTGGGGCCTGCTAATGAAACTAAAGGCACAGGAAGGGCCCTGGGCTACTGCGGGCGGACCCTGGCTGGTGGGGGCGGGGGGGGGCCAGAATGCGTGCCGGCAAACATGGGCCTCGAGGAAAGCGTGTGTTGAGAATATCGCAGCTTTTAAAGAGATCGCGATGGCTCCTTGGAGAGAGCAGGCAAGAAAGCCAAGTAGGCCATTAGAAAAGTGAGCCATAAAACAAAGAAAGTGGTGTCTTTATTGTGGCCCATTAAGCGTGATGTTCATGCATAGATGGCTGGACTATATGCCACGGTAATGAGCATCATAATGATGGCGCCGCATAGAATCATGCCATGAAAAAGAAAAGCAAAAGAGCCCCGGTTTGGCACCGTCGTAAACCAGCTGCCATTTTAGGGCACTTTTAGTCACGCGTGGATTATTTTTTATTTATTTGTTGCCTCGTCTACGATTTAAAGTTCAGCTTGAGACAACAGTGGAAACATTTTGTTTGATTGTAATCAATCACATCACATTCGGGCTTTATTACGTTATTTTGTAGGGAGGATGTTGTTCCCGGCAGAGAAGGTGGTATGACGAATTATGAACATCTTTCATCATTGCAGTCATCGTTTTTGATGGAGCTGATCCAACCAAAATTTCAACACACACACACACACGCACACACACATATATATATATATATATATATATATATATATATATATATATTTCAATTTAATATATTAATTATAATATATGTATATGTATCCGCACACACACACACACACACACACACATATATATATATATATATATATATATATATATTTAAATTTAATATATTAATTATAATATATGTATATGTATCCGCACACACACACGTACACACAAAAAAAAGAAATCGAGATATAATTAGCATATTTTCTGAACTATAGAGCGCCCCTACTGGTGAAAGAAAAATCCACAGCAAAGCTTTCACCGTCGTATTCGCGTGCAAAATACGGTATACGTAAATCATAAAATTACTTTCTGCATTGTTAAAGTAGTACAGCTACCTTTGTTTTTTTGTTTTTTTTCATTCAGTCTTAAAACTGGCAAGAATTTAAATTTGTGTTAATGATGGCATTATTTTTGTTGATAGAACCTCTGAGCATGCACGCAAAAAAGTTTGAAGAAAACGAAATGATGAAAATGAAGCAATTAGTTTCCTTTTAGATACTTAAAGTACTTAATTTTATTCAGTAATTGTGTTCAGGATCAGAAGCGTAGAGTACAGCAAAGCTACTTTTACCCAACTATTGAGTTCAGGGACTGTAAAAAAAAATCAAAGAAAAAAAAGAGTGGAAAAACGTCCAAAACTTTGTAATTACTAAAATATTGACCGTGCTTATCAGCATGATTGCTTTTTTTTTTTTTTTTTTTATGTTCAATGAAGTTAAGTAATTGGAGCAACTTTTCCTTTCTCGCGCTTGTCAGCCATTGTTTTTCAATGATTAGGAAACTCCTGCTCAGGTTATTTTGACGATTGCACTGCCTTCTCACAAGTTTGTGCTATTAATGCAAAAATCCAATTTTTTTTCTTCGAATTTCCACTGAAATGTAGCAGCATAAAATGATGATTCCTGGTGAATTGATTTTTTTTTTCCCTCCTCTTCACCCACGCACACCTCATTTCTCACCTTGCTCTCGCCGCTTGATCACAATAAAAGTGTTGCGATTTTCATCTTGCGAGAGGCTTGAGTGAAGGAAAAATGTTTTGCGTTCCTTCCAGCATGTTGTCAGTTTTCTCCACGCTGAGTTTAATGGCGCTCGGTCCACCCCGAGCTCGGGACTTTATGTTTTTACTCGTAAAGTTCCCGCCGCTTGCTTCATAGCCTCTTGCCTTCCGTGCAATAATGTGAACGACCCTGAGCGATGCGCCGTCCACAGTGGCTGTTGCTTATGCTTTGCTGAGGGAACGGGAAGCCATAGGCCCCCTTGTTTTTTATTTTTTTTCTTAAACTTTATTATTATAGCTCCTTTATTCCTCCCTCCACCTGATTTCCCAGTGGAAATGAAATGAAAAAGCAATTGGCTCTTCTTTTTATTACTGTCATCTTTGTTTGCTGGTCCATAGAGTGAGATTGCCGGATCGCTCCGAGTTACACTTTTACCCCCACCCGACTCAAATCACTTGGAAAGGGGAAGAAAAAAAATAACTGTAAAATAACAATCAGCATCATAGGAGGAAAAAAAAAAAAAAAAAAAAAAAGTCCAAATGAGCGGGCATTAAAATAACATCATGTAAACACCCACCAGTTGTTCATGATGGGATGAGTCAGGCTGACGGATGGGGGGGGTGGTCGCGATCTGCCAATAAAAAGACGGGGCGGGAGGGAAGAGGAAAGGCGAGAAAGAAAAATGGTGGAGGTGAAAGGGTGGCGAAGGAGCGGGAACGGGGGCCTCCCCTGCGGTTTCCGAGCGGCCCCGCAGAGGTTTGCTGATGGCGGATCAGACTCCTTCATGCAAAGTGCCTCAAATCATTTATTCATCGCCTTCATTAAGATGGAATTACAAAGCTTCTCAAGGACGCGCGGGTCACTCGCTTTTCCGATGCGTGTTTATCGCCGTTTAGATTGGGACTTTTGCGGAACGCCGGCAAATTGCCATTTTTCCTTCCAAGTGAAGTTTGAATGCTGAGGCCGAGGAGATGATTGAATCATATTGTGTGTTTTATACTGCACACTAACTGATACAGTGGGTATTAAAAGTCTACACACCCCTGTTCAAATGACATGCTTTTGTAATATAAAAAAAATTAGACCAAGATAAATAGTCAAAAACGTTTTTTTTCCACTGTCAATGTGACCCGTAACCTGTACATCCTTTTATTTATTTTTTCTGAAAAGAGGTTTAAATACCCCAAAACCTCGGGTTACGTTTTGTGACCAAAACATTTCCCATTGAAATAAATAGAAATGCAATGAATCAATTCCAGCCACAAAACGTAGTTCGAGTTTTTTTGTTGTTTTTTTTTCTTCTTTTTTTTTTTATATAGTTAGCGTGTGTTTAAAAAAATCTATAATTTAATACATGCGTGAAGACACTCCATTATGAAGAAATACAACTATTTATTGCTCATTAACTCAGGGAAGTAAAAGAGGGAGGTCGGGCTACCTGAGGGATTTCCGAAACATGTCAAACTCTAGCCTACTAGATAATCCCGCTCCCGTCTGCTCTTGTGAACTTTTTATCCTGTCCAGTTGATACGGTAGCAAATGATGTAACGCAACGTAGATGCACAACATTTCTTTTCCAAAAACGTTAGCAAATTGAAAATAGTACGGAAATAGAGATCTTTTTTTTTTTTTTTATAACCTCAACTTTAAATGCCTTTGTGTCCTGAGTCTCATTTAACACTTGTGATTGGTTCATTCTCAACATTGCAGTTATTAAGAAGTTGTGCAACCACTTTTTTTTTTTCTCGTCCTTTTAATATTTATTTTCTTTGCCGTTGAACAGGTTTTAGGTCACATTAATGGTGGAATACCGTTTAAAATGATTTCCCGTAGCTCTTGTTTTTTTTATATCTTAAAAACCTCGCATTCGAAAAGGGGTGTGTAGACTTTTTATATTCACTTTACAATAGCAGGTGCCTTTTGTTCGCCACAATTTGGTGACTACCGCTGACAAACCCGTCTCTTCGATTCAAAATTGTCTCGTTACCACACATGCGGGAGGCCCCCGTTCGCCGTTGCCGTTGCTCACTCGGGTGTCTTGTTCTGACTAATGGCGTGAATTTGGCAGTTTGCTGCTGAGCTATTTGGAAGTAAATAACTGATTGGATTGTTCGTAAGTGCTCCCATTTTTCAACATCATTGGCTTTTTGTTCTCGGGCCAGTATTTATGAAATAAAGTTTGGACTGAGAAAAGTAACAGCTCACCCATCCCAATTGAACCTCTCATTTTGTTCTGAGCAAATGTGTACTGCATCAAAAAGAAGTTTTTCTCTAGTTTCGCTCTATCGGAAAAAATAATAAAGTCAGTTTTATTTATTTTTTCTTCTGAGGTTTTTTTTTTTCGAGAAATGACATCATACTAAGTGCTTTAGGGCGGAGTCGTGCAGCGAGTGGATTTCATTCAATGATCTCGCCAAATTTTTTGTTTTTTCTACGAAACCGAGAATGAGTTGCAAATTTTGTTTTGGGTCGATCAGTGCAGAAATCCTGTTTTTGTCCTTTTTTTGATATTCGACGCTGTTGCTCAAGTGCATCGTACGCATAATGGACGCCTTGATCTTGAACAACAGGCAGTCACCTTCATTATTAACAAGCGTTGTCGGCCTCTGCGGTATCTCGCTGCCTATCTCATCTGAGTCCGGCGAGCAGACAGCACAACACAACAGCGATTGTCCCCGAGACCTTCACACGTGTAATTATAAACGGGGAGGATAATTAAGGAGGCGAAGAGGAAGTCAGATCTTGTCATTTGGCGAACAATGCCGTCCAATCTACTCATGTGTGTTCCACTTCCTCAATTATCAGCTGTCATATCGGCGCAATCAGCCACAAAGCTCGCTCCGTTTGAGGGCCATGAATGTCAACGCGGTGGGGGAAAAAAAAAATAAACCTGAGTGATGGCGTTAAGATCAACGAGTTGATGACGTGAATGTGCACCAAGCGGAGAGCAGGATTCATGTCAGTGTTTAATCTCGGCGCATGCTAATCAATCAGAGCCGTGGCGCTCTATTTGCGCTGGTAAGAGGAGACTGGATGGGATATGATGACACTGCGTTCTGTTTACTGGCACTGGTCTGTTTTTGTACCTCAGTGAGATCGCAGCATAAAAGTTTCCATCTGCTCTCGCATTCTGTCAACACTTTTCTACAGAGGTGTTTAAATCGCTTTGAAAAGACGAGGATGTCTTGACTGACATGTCAGGCAAAGTCAAGTTGTGTTTGCAACGGTGTGTAGCTATTAGGAATGTCTCGATTAATCGAAAAACTATTCAAACTGCTTAAAATATGCGGCGATGGAAATTTAGTCAAATCTCTTATACATTTATTTTTTTATTTTCATGTTGAGTTCTGTTGTTAAACACTCAAAATGTGTTTATTTGCAAGTTTTTTTTTGTAAAGTTACTCTTTGTAACAAGGGCTAAATGCAGATGTTAAAATAACAAACACGCTATATAATATTATTTATAATAATAAAAAAAAAAACATGCTTTTAGTTTAGCGTGTTTTGGTTATAAAATGAGTTATTCATTTAAACGAAAAATATCAAATCAAAATCGGGAAATTAAAATCGAATCAAAATCGGAAAATTAAAATCGAAAAACAAATCAAATCGTTGCTTGAATGTAGCTGTCAAACGTATCATTCTTAAAGCTGTCAAATGTTTTGCCATTTCAGGCTTCTCGACAACCCATAAAGAGTCTTAAAAAGCATCCAGGCATCTAAAACCGAGACATAAATTGGCCTTGAATTGTCTTGAGTCAGTCTTTCAGAGGTCTTAGAAACATAAATTGGCTTTAACGATTGTTAATAGCTAATCTATTGTATCAGATGTCAGAGCCAACAAATATTGACGTGGTTTTAGTCTTAAGAGCAGAGGAACGGCATGGATGTTTTTAGAGACATATGACTTTGGCAACAATGTCAAGTTGCTCTCAAATTTCATTTCAAATGCAATTCTAAAGTCTTCAAAGTGTTGAACTGAACTTGCCTTGAGCTGCAGCAACCCAACATTTGTCGAACTAGTGAGTGAATGTCTACCTTTATTTTTTTTCTAAATTGGTCCTTGACTTGATGTTATGGATGGCATCAGAATATGCAAGAGGAATAAATATGAATCAGCAAATTGACGCAAAGATCCCGAAAGACCCGAAGTGTCACAGAAATGGACGGCCATGGAAAGTTTTCCGTTCAGCTCCTTGTTCGAGAACATCAGAAATCAGAATCAGAAATCCCTTTATTGTCATTGTACTCAAGTGTGCAACAAGATTAGAGAGCTCCTCTCTCCAGTGCAATACAACAATAATTCAGATGAATATATAAATTAGATAAATAAGAGAATAGTTAGTGCAATGGAAAATAATACTGAATAGGATATATAAAAACACATCACGTTGCTGTTCTGCAAGGTGCGGGTGGTCGTGTGTGTGTGAGAGTTTAGAATGGAGATGGCTCTCGGAAAGAAACTGTTTCTCAGTCTATTAGTCCTTGATTTGATGCACCTGTAGCGCCTGCCAGAGGGCATCAGGTCGAACAGGTGTGAGTTTGGGTGGGTATTGTCTTTGACGATGTTGAGAGCCCTTCTGAGGCAACGGGCGGTGTAGACGTCCGACAGTGAGGGGAGAGGGCAGCCAATAATCCTTTGCGCTGTTTTGACTGTCCTCCGGAGCCTCACTCTGTCCGCCTCAGTGCAGCCGCTGTACCAGGTGGAGACACAGTACGTCAGCAGGCTCTCGATGGACGAGTGGTGGAAGGCCAGCAGCAGCTTCCTGTCCAGGTTGAATTTCCTGAGGACTCTCAGGAAGTGCAGACGCTGGTGGACCTTCTTCACCACTGCTGTGGTGTTGTGTGTCCAAGAAAGGTCATCGGAGATCTGTACTCCCAGGAACTTGACCGTGTGGACCCTCTCCACACGCACGCCTTCGATGCAGAGGGGGGGCGGCACCGTCTTGTTCCTCCTGAAGTCGATGACAATCTCCTTTGTTTTTGCAGTGTTGAGTTGCAGTCTCTTGTCCTCGCACCAAGCCGTCAGCTTGTGCAAAAAAGCGTTGATTAGCTGCGTTTAAAAGTTAAGGGAAGTCGAGGAGGTCAAATTGAGTTCACCTTGAAAGGTTTGAGTGCATTTTAGGTTTAGCATGAAATTTCGAACCAAAGCCGAATATCCCTCCTGTGACTCTTGTCAACTCCTCTTTCAATGCTAACCGTGTCCAGACGAGGTCTTTAAACGTTCCGTTGCTGATGCACTGTTGTTGTTCTTCCCGCCACAAACGACTCAAACTAAGACCGACTTAACACTCTTGTTGCAGCCAACTAGCACACTCAATTGAATTTGCCTTATTCGATTTCAGACACGATTCATATCCAATCAATTCTCAATAATTGACCAAATTCTGATAAATCAGCTATTCTGATCATCCTTAAGTCAATTTTTATACATTTGTAGTCTGGCGTGCGACAACATAAATTCATCGACGGGTAGGCATCTACTTATGCATCGTGCAATCGAATTGACGCCAATGGAATAATATCGTATTTGAGTCGAAATTGGATTTTTTTTAACGTTTTGCTAATATGGCACTTCTTTTAAATCACATGACTCCAGCCATTGCCTACCCCAGAAGGGCTTTGCCTGAACGACCTCTCTCCGTCTTTTGTGAGGGGGGTGTCACCTCCCTGGGGGTGGGGGGGGTTCCCAGGGCACCGATAGTGGAGACCATTAGAACACGTCGAAGTGGGGGAACAAATGAGCTCTGCTTGAAAATGAGAGCGAAGAGCTTTTTAAGAGCAAATGTGTGCACTGGTGGGACAGGAAAGCATCATCCCGGAACTCATTTGGAATCGCAGATTAATGGACTCAAAGGGTCATCAGATGCCAACAAGGCTTCCCGCAAGCACATTTGACAACTGAAGCAATTAGAATGGCAGCAATGTGGGCTTGATAATAAGCACGCACAGAAATGTGTCCCAAAAAATAGAATAATCGAATATTAATTGTAATCAGCTGGTCAAATTCTTGATTCTTTCCATTTGCGTTTTCTTTTCACACCATTACCCGATATCCACACAGACCTGCCGCGGTCCCATTTTGAGCATTTTCCAGTCAGCAATCGCCGATTCTCGGATGTCTCTGAAAGATTATACGGCGTAATGATCCCGTGAAATGTGAATCCATATTTGTGTGGTCAAAACCAAGTTGGGTCAAGCCAGCGACATGAATAGACACAACACAAATGAGTGTTTGGGTATATATGTGGTAAGGAGAACAGTTTGTACTTTCAAATTAAGTTAGAAGACGGTGACAGTTCACAAAGATGAGAACTTTCTGGTTTGGAGAGAAGACTGTGGTCAGCGGTTTAAAAAAAAAAAAAAAAAAATCAGACTACATTTTATACACCAAAAATAAATGTGCCACCTACAATAAAATCAATTCCAAAGCACATACATTTAATTAGAACTGGGTATCCATTCAAATTTTCTAAATCAATTCGATTTGATACATTCGATTACATTTTCGATTCACGATGCACATGGATTGATTTTGGATACAATCAAATCTCACTTTGGTATGGAAGACATTCTCAGAAGAACCAATGCTGTAATTTTTTTTATTTTATTTATTTTTATTTATTTTTTATTTATTTTTATTTATTTTTATTTTTTTTATTTTTATTATTATTTTTTTTTTAAACCCAAACCTACATATAATCCTTTAATGCCCGCCGTGAGTGACTTGTTGTGCAGTATCATAACATCTCGAGTGACATCATTTATGGCAGTGCTTCAAAAGAAGAAAACGAAAGCTCACCACGCACCAAGGCTTGTGAGCAAACTCGATTGAAGTGGGATTACACCCCCCAAAAAGTAATAAATGACCATTGTCTGTGAGTATTAACCTGTACGTGTAGCGATTGAGCAACGCACATCCAACAATGCAATTCAACGGAATAATGACGGCTCTATTGAGTTTCAAACCACAAAAACATGGCGTGATTGTCAAGGAAGAAGTGGATAGCCATAAAGTAAAACGATATCTATACATGATAATTTTGTAGCTTGTGGCAGCAGGCTAATTTATTCTCGCTTATTCTCAAAAAATGCAGTCCGGCAGGTTTTGGCCGCGTCGCTCGGAGCCTAGCCACTCCGTTTCTCATTTTGTATGACCTCCTCGGCATTCCACTTTCAAGGTTCCACCTTGCAATTGTTTCTTCTCCTAACGGGCCACTAACTTGAGACAAATTTGATCGTCTTGGGCTTGAAAACCATTCCATCAAAGTTTTCATCAACAAATTTCCGCTCATTGAAATAAATGCAAATTGCGTTTCAAAGCACCCCTCCAGTAGTTTTTTGTTTCAAACCATCATCAGTCTGGTGAATGCGGGCATATATTTTTGTTTCTATGAAGTCTTCACTCACTTTTGGCAACGTCCCAGCTTTCCTGGCCGGAGCAGCAGCTGGCAGACAGAGATTGCTCACTCATCAATCCACTTTATCGCCAGGGTTCAAGGGAGGGGGGGGGGGGCGCTGTCAAAGACCAAGTGGAGGCGACTCCTCGAGAGGCAAAAGTTGGCCAATGAGCTGCGCTGCTTCACAGATCTGTCTCACAAAGACTTAAATAAAGAACGAGAGCTAATGTGTTTGGCAGTCAAATGCGCTTTTCTGTATTTTATTTTGTATTTTTTTTTTTTTTGAAGGGCATTTGGGATTCCTTGGCTGGGCAAGGTGCCCCCTCTGCCGGAAAGAAAATCACTGTTTGGAAATTGCAGCTGACACAACAAGCTGACTGGCTCGCTTGCAAAGAGGAGGAGCCCTCAATCCTCGCTAAATTATTAAGCAGGCCAAAATGCTGTGCGTCAACCGGTTGTTTTCAGACAAGACAGCAGTCGTGTTTTGATTGCTTTGTTTGCTCAAGAGGAGCCCTCATTGAACGGAACGTTGCGTATTATTGATAAGTGACGTTGCCGTTTTTGGTTTTGACTTTCCAGGCTAAAACTCGATTTGACTTGAAACACATGAAATCATTGAAACGTTGAAAATCTGCATGGACGTTCAACTCTCATTGCTTCCTAATCAGTCATTTAGTCATTCTCTCTCTCTCTCTCTCTCTCTCGAAGTTCTTGAATGCTTGCACGGTTTCTTTCACCCATGGCAGATTTTGTCCTTTTCCAAGGCTGTTTTTATAGGCTTCGTTTCAGGGTTGCCAGTTTAAAAATCTGAAACTTTTTCATCCTCCACCTTTTTTGTGCGCTTTAATTCATGGTTGTGATCTTTATTGTCTTTCTTTAAAAACGCCATTTTGGACTGAAACCTATCTAGGAGCCAAAAGTGCCCTGCAACATTGTGGGTGTGGTCCACTATCCTTGAACTCCTGAATTTATTTATTTCGTTTCTTAATTATCGTCATAGGCTTTATTCTGTTGCTCTGAGGCAGGGGTGGTCAAACTTTTTGATAGACGGGCCACAATGGGTTCAAAAATTTGACAGAGGGGCCAGACCAGGAGCAGATGGATGGAGTGTTTTGGTAACCTCACCTCATCGGAGAAAAAAATAATAATAATAATTTTAAATGAAAATTAACAAAAGCATTACAACAATATATATGTCTTTGAAAAAAAAACACAGTATTAAGAAAATAAAACATTAACAAGGTTTTTTTTCAAGTTTGGCGGGCCGGATTAAAATGTTGAACAAGCCGCGTGTGGCCCCCGGGCCGTAGTTTGCCCACGCCTGTAATATGCTTCATGCTGACGTATTTGCGCCAATCAATAATGCTGCCCCAATGATTGACATGAAATGGTCCAATAATTGAACTGGACGTGACTGAAAAGCTGCCAGTCAGGAGACAGACGCTTGAACGTGACGCTGCACACTAGGCCAGGCTGAAAGTGTCAAAATCTTTCTGGATTAGTCCTCATACTACCTGCGTTGTCCTCATTTGCATATTTGCCATTTAGTGGGCGGAACCGCACTTTTTTTTTTTTTTTGCGCCCACTGTTACTTCCCGTGCACAGCAAAACGAGTTGGCCGTCGCCTCACTCCCTCCCACCATTGTCCTACTTAGCCATGGACTGCAAAATGACTTTTCTTCACCTTGCTCCCTCGGTGTCCTGCTAATACACATTAGCAGCCAGCAGCCATATGTAATGGGACTGCGCCTTCTCCCGCTGCTCGAATGGCTTCTCGGACACTTCTCTCATTAAATGTGGTCAGGCGGCACCGCACAGGAAGCCTCTCAAAATATTGTTCTATAACTAACAGAAACAAGCCCGCCATTGGCACCAACTTTGGGAATAGCGCTCGACTATTTTTACTCGGCTCTACCCGTTTTGTCTTCCTCGTGTTGCGTTCGATGAAGCCGCGCGTTTTATTTCCCCGCCACTATAAGGAGCACGTTGCGGCATTACACGTGACGAAGTGGACATGTCTGCTATACCTACCGGGCCTTGTTCGGAATCTTCTCCATCTCTGCAGCGCCGCAACATCCAACACGGAGATAGCATCGACTCCTCCTTCCTCGGCGTGTGGCCCGACGCCGTTCCGAGCCGGCCGTAACGCCGTCGTCGGCCGCCACCTCCGTCGCCGCGTGACGGTTGCCGATCCCTCGCGATAAGTGGCACGTTCATTTAATTAAAACGGCCCCCGTGTCACCGTCGCGAGGGGTGACTTTAGAAGATGGAAAATTAAAGCAGGTAATTAAGTCCGGACCCAGATAAGAAAACCCACAGAGGAAGAAGACGCACTTAATCTAATCCCGACTGCGGTTCCGCAAGATTGTTCACGTCAAAGCGGACGGACGCCACCGCTGAAACTGTCCACTAACTCGACTTGATGACTTGGAAGGTCGGGATGGCCGGAGAGAGAAAAAAAACTGAAATGAACTCAATTAAAGAAGCGTGTTCTGGTGTACAGCACGGAACACCTTGACGACGACGTTTGTTTGGCCAGCCGAGTGTGGCGTTAATTATCACCAGCTGATTAAAAGCACAGAGCGCGAATAGCTGTCATTTGTCTTGCCGTAGACATGACGGCGCTTTTCGGGGGGGCCTTTGCTGGGGGTTTCCAAGCGGCTCAGTACAACGAGATGAGATCGGAATTCACGTCGCATTGTTGTCAACATGACTCGTCTCCCGTGCGACGCATTTGCAAGCAAACTCCAAAAAACGGGCTACTTTTTGGTGGTCATGTGCGACCACGACAATCTTCTCTGGAGGGGCGCCCCAAACAACTCTGCCAAATTAATTTGCGGCGCTGTGTTTGTGCTGGGACACCGATTCAACCTTCACACAAAGCAATCAGACCAAACCAAAGCACATAACGGTGATGTAAACCTTTCGTGAACCGGCAGATGGAATTCAGTTTACTTGTTGATAGTGATGGCAAAATATGCGAAATGTCAAATTTTAGGTTGATTGGACGGATATACTGTTAGCCCTTGTTGCTGCTAAACACAAAAAAAAAAAAAAGAATTATGCGTTAGAGCAGTGGTCCCCAACCACCGGTCCGTGGCCCATTTCCGGTCCGCTAGCCACTTTGCAGGAGGCCGCACAGATAAAAGAAAAAAAATGATACGATGGTACTACTTCCGAAAAACTCTTTTATTTTGAAAAGTAACCATCTTCTCCCCGTTACATCGCACTCTTGACACGTCGCTCGCGTTACGCTAATATTAAACCCACAAGCTAGCAAAATGCGTACAGCCACGTACAAAGTATAAATATGTAGCGAGCGCCACCCCGTTGGCAGTCTGCAAAATTCAGGGACTTGCATGAACCAAAAAAAAGTTTAGTGAACATGAGAAATGTTTTCAAGGTCACATGATCTACGAGGTTAATTTCAAGTTCAAATTATAAATCAAAAGAAGAAACGCAGCAATCTTCTCAAGGATTCTTTGGGATCCTTGTTGAATTCTCTTCCCAACAGCTGTTTTGTGAAGACTTCAAACCAAGAGGGCCACACCCCTTTTTTGCCGTAGCTCCCAAACTTGTCCTCCAATCGACTTCAAATGTGAGATTTAGTGTTGTCACTTTTAATAAGCACACCAAGTTTCATTGCAATCACAATCTGCATGGTGAATATTTTACGATTTCTTTTTTTTTTTGGAATGGAACAACGCCCACTTGATTCTGGTGACAAGGACACGGCACAACCGTAACACACGAGACAGAATGAGGAAAGGTCAAGCATCCAGCATGTGAGCACAGCAAGGCCAGCGCCAAGCTTCCAAACCTGACACCAAAACTGTGAGGCCAACGTGCTAGCCCATCGCACGCCGCAATAACGTGATGTCACGCTTCTGCGCTAACTATTTTTGCTGCTTTAGTTTACCGGCCGTGACCTGACACATTGCCTGGCATTTTTTGTTTATTTGTCTTTGCTGTGTGAATGGCAAGTCACGCAAGATGACCTTCAAGCAGAAGCATCCCGAGTCCCCCTTGTCGCGTCCTTGAGCACAAGATGCACCCCGCCAGCCCAAGAGATGCGTTCCTATTTGTCGTCCTGGTTAAAAAAATTAAAAAAAAATGTCAGCGTTGACCCCGAACGTTAGATGGGATTATTTTAAAGGATAGCATCAGGACGTGCAAAATGTCATAACGGGCTTTGCCATGTGCACGTGAGGATGCACGTGCCTCTCAGAAGAAGAATTCACGCGTACAAAAATCTACGAGGGTGACCCAATGATTCACGTGATAATGGTTAAAAAAAAAAACTGCCGCAGCAAATGAAAGCAAACTGCGCTTGTCAATAACGTGTTTGCTTTGTTTGAGGATGCTGCGACTGGAAAGACTTCCGGCACGCTCGCGTGCATGTGTTGCGAGGGGTTAAATGAAAGTCAGCGCGCACGTGGGGGCATCATAAGCAGACAATGAAAAATGAGAGTGGGGAAGCGCTACAGCCTGCTTCCCTGTGGGAGCAGCCACAAGCAGGCATACGTAGCTCAGGTGATAATCGCCGCCGCGTGTGTGTGTGCGTGTGTGTGTTCAATTCAAAGTCTGCAAGTGGGGGAGCAAATAGACAACACGGGGAGCAAACGCGCCACCGGTTTTAACCTGGTGGAAGGCAGTTTAAATTTGCATGAGTGCTTTCTATTTCGACAAGGTGCCCATCTGATTAAATCAGGAACCAATTTCTGGAGAATCTCATCAGTTCAGCCTCTGCCTCGTGCATTTCTAATGAGTCGCCGGCTTCAATGGCTTTTTGTTTTGAAGGAGATTTGGACCAATGGGAGGTTAAACAGATGCAGCGGTTTGCCGGCTTGAACTTTCGACGGGCCCCTTTGGATAAATAAGCATGCTTGCACAACAATCGGAATATGCATTCTTTTGATGCGATTCGTTTGTTGCGTACGACCGATAATTGCCGAGCTGCAGCTTCTTCCATGCAACTAGCTAGCTACGTAGCACCGCCGCCTGGCGATTTCGCTGTAATGACGTGCCAAGTGTTATTAAGACAAAACCTAAAAAGTCAACCTTCACTCTGTTAACTGTCTGCTCTCCACTGGCTACATGTCATGCGTTTTTTAAAATTTTTTTTTTTTTGGGGGTTCTTTTTTAACTTTATTACGCTTATTCCGTTTTGACTTTTAATACCGATTTACAGCCGTTGTTTTTGAAGAGGTTTATTTGTGTTGTTTGAGTGAGTGCATTTCTATCACCTCCAGCTGGTACTGATGGGGCGGTTCTGATCTTTGGGTTTCATTTATTTATCCGCATTTGGAAGAGGCCCTATTCCGATCTGAGTTTATCGGATTGGATGCCGAGTCTTGCATTTACACCGCCATGATGCTAATCTGAATTTTGAGAGCAAAAAAAATGGAATTGTGTCACTCAGTGGAATAGACGAATAGACACTTGGGCCCAATTAGTCGGAAGTTTGTGCACTTCAACTTCCTGTGAGGTGAAAATTAATAAATCTTCTAAACATAACACAACAGAGAAAAATGTCGTTAACAACCCAATTAATGTAGGTTATAAAATGTGGCTTCACAAAGGTGCCAAATCAAGCCGTTCTCTCCGCTCTCAAATGTTGTGGGCGTGTCCACCAGATGACAGTCAAATTTCAATCAAATGCTCCAGTATGTCGCCACTGCTGGGATAGGCGGACACTAATGAGGGCAGGTAGTGCAAAAAAAAATCAAATAAAATAAAGACTTCCCTCCGAAAAGAGGTGGGAGCACGTTAAATGTAAAACCGGCGGTGTTTGCAACTTTTTATTCCCGACTTTCGCTGTTGAACTCTCTCTCGGGCACCATTTGCGACATTATGAGATGTAAGTCCGACTTTCCTTTACAAGCTTTTTCTTTTGGCCCCTCCTAAAGGAAATTCAAGGTAAAAGGCCAACGACGGCGTCTCTCGTCTTTTAACAGTCTCTTCCCAATGTTTCTCTCTTTTGGCACACGGAAAGGAAGTCGAGCTCTCAGCTCGCAAGAATGGCAAATGGCGGGTGTAATTTAGCAGCTTGGAGATGAAGTGCTGCCTCCAGGAGGGAAAATACAACTCACAGTGTGGCGTATTTCTTTGCAATTTGCTGTCATTTTTTTTTTTTTTTTTTTTTTTGCGCTAGCAACCCTTAGTTTCAGCAACACATGAAATAGGGTGCGTGAAATGTTCTACTCTCGGACTGGTGGTCCTCTTGATGAGAACATGTCACAAATTAGTTTTAAAGACATTTGGGGAAATGTTCGGAATTTGCGACAAAAGCGTCTAAACGTCGTCCCTGTCGCTTTCGCCGGATGACTCCCCACATGCTCGGAATGCTTTTGCATGACTTTTCAGCATATTTTGCTCAGCATTTTGGTTGAATTCCAAATGAAACGCGCATTGGGGGCGCTCCGATTTCGAGTTACAACTTTCCTGGCGCGAGTATTGAGCGCGACCGCTTCGAAAGAGGGCATCGCACATTAGTGCATTAAACCAAATGCGTGTGCGCGTTTGCGTGTGTGTCAGTAAATCCAATGGGAGATGTCAGTTTGGAACGCCACTTTCTGCAAATCTCTTTACTTTGTTCATTTGGCAAGGCAGGAAACAAATTCATCAAGCTTTGAAATGAAATAGACGAACCTATCAAATTAGGGCAACGTGCCAGAAAAGTGCACTTGCTTTGTGGTGTCCAAAGTGTTCTGCATAATTCTATGTGATGGAGGACGCGTTGGACGGGATAACAACATTCAACAGCAAAATGCAAAATATGCTAAAAAAAATTTGTCATCTTTTTCATGTTTCAGATGAATATTATTACATTTAGTTGTGACATGAATTGATCAATATTTATTTAAAAAAAAAAAAAAAAAGTCAGATTTTCCATGAATTACTTGTCATGCAAATATTCCCGTGAGAGCAGGCTCAATATGGACATAATGCTCTAATTAAGTCAAGGACACACATCCCCTTTCATAATCAATTCCCATATTTCATCTGCCGTGATTCCTGACATCAGCATGATTGCTTGTCGCTCGCGCCCCAGCAGGGAGGACAGCCTGCAACGCAGACGTTCACCCCCGCGGCTTCACTTCTCCTAATCATATTACTACTTTTCCCGCTGCCCTTTTCACGCGTGCAACTTCCTCTGCAAATCCCACGGGAACGGCAAACTGCTGACAATCATCCTTCTATTGTCACATTTGCAGCGAACCACCTTCGTTTTTCACGAGGTTATTTGGAACGGGGTTCTGCTGATTGCACTTTAAGAGGACAAATTGTCTGTCAGAGTGACGCTGTAAATGCTGCACTTGGTATTTGGAGCAAAACAATTGGAGGCTTCTCATTATTAACAACACGATGACAAATTACAGGAGAGGCTCTGGATTCCGTCAATTCATTTTCGGTCATCGAAGTGGCGCAAGAACTGTCCAGACTGGCCAAATTTCAACGATGAAATAAAAAAACATGCCAAATACGTAAAATGAGGCTTTGAAATCATAAAAATAAAACCTGAGGGCGTATCCGCTGAATGTCCCGAAAACCACGCCCTGCTCAGGTGTCAAGTGTCAATCAAAATTGAATGCTTCACATCCTGACGTTTGGCCCTGCGGAGCCAGAATCCAATCAGTGACAGAAAAATGAGAGACTGACCCGTGTGAAAATAAACCGTTTGCCTAAACGAGATCCTCCAAAATTCTTTTGCACATTCGTCTTGCGTAATCTATTTTTATGCACTTCAAGTTGGCCTATCAAGAAACATAGTAAATATATTGTCACGTGACATTTTGTTAGAAATAAATGAATACAAAATGATACTTGACGGCAAGTCGTTTTTAAAAAAATGTGAAAGAATTGCCCCCCCTCACAAAACCTCCAGGCCGATTATTGGGGCCTATATCATCGGCTTTTTTTTTTTCACTTTCAAGGCCGATAATTTAAAAGCTGGTTTATTTTGACTCACGGCAGCGCACGCTTCTCTCTCGCTCTCTCTGCTGTGCTTGTAACCCTGCCTGCAGAAGCAGATTGGCCCGCCCACAGCACCATCTGATTGGTTCCTTGTTGAGCGGGTGGCAGCCAATCAGCAGTAAGCTGCCTGTTTGCTTTTTCACCTTGAGTCATCGGCACTACAACAGACTTTTACAAAATTTTAAGTCTACTCACAACTAAGAGAAACTATTCAGTTGCCACAGTAATCTTTAAAGAAGTTTGTTTTCATTTAACTATAAGCCTGGGAGCTCTGTGCACTTTTTCTACAACTTAAAGCGAAGTGAAATTTTCTAAGATCTAAAAAAAAGCTTTTCAAGTCAAGTTTTTGAGTTATTTTTAAAATCTTTGACACCATTTTCCGCTTTTTCAACCAATGATGTTACCAGCCTCCATGCCTATTGATAATTGGTATCGGCCCTGAAAAAAAGCATATCGGTCTATCACTATTTGTAAATGTCAGTTGGAAAATCGCAAATCGAATCGAAATCGCAAATCTGTCAGAAAAATTCATACGTTTCCCTTAAATCCTTCATTCATGACATGTGGATTGCACATTTTGAGCACCGCCCCTGCGTGCGCTTCCACACGGCAAAACCTGACGAATAAGCACGTTTCAGCATCCCGAGTTCCTTTTGAGTGGACTCTGCACGAATGCGTCAAAACAAGCCGATCTTCAACGTTCGTAATCATCTTCCTGTTTACTGTCTCCTGGAATTGTGTTCTACCAGGTTGACTGAAGCGTTGCCTGCGGGGCCCCGCACCACCTGCACATTTCCGTCTTCTTCACTCCGTCCATGAAGCAGAAGCGAGGACTCGCGTAGAACTGTCCAGTCGCTCCGTTCTTATCTCATGTCAGGCCTAGCTGACAAGCACTTTTTGCCTCAGTCGGGATGTGCGGAGAGAGAAGCGAATTCGAGAGGCAGACCATTACATTCCGCAGGAGCACAATGCTGCCAACCTTTTCATCTGCCACTGACCTCCTTTTGTCTGATAGAATAATCAACACGCGCGCGGCAGGAGAGTGAAAATTGCCATTCGCTCGCATAAACGTGGCAACGGCTCGTCAATCGTCTGCAGGGCTTGTTTTTCTCGCCGTGACAACCATTTGCATAGCTTTGATGTGCTTTGACAAGGGTGCTTGGCAAGATGCGAATTATGTGAATGTGTCTTGTTAGCGCAGACGGAGAAAAGGTCATCATGTCTCTTTGTTCCCAGCGCTCTTTTTCTTCAATTAAGGCTAATCACCACGGGCCAACATTGATCCAGCCTCTCAATTTCTTCTCATGGCTCGAATCAGTAACGTGTGTTAGCGTTTGTACACACTACGCTGGCGAGCACACCTGCAGAATTGGGGGAATGGAAGAAAATGGGGAGTTGGTCCACTCTTTGCATCTAATATTGTAATACCTTAAAATCTTGAGAGAAATCTTTCTCCTGTGCTTGCGGGAATTTGTGTTCAAGGAAGTGAAAATTGTGAAAGAAAATATTGAAAACTAAGAAAAAATAAATAAATAAATAAATATACAACAAAAAATGGTTAGCATAGTTAAAAAATGAGCAAGATATCAAAAACAAAAAAAAAATTTTAAAAATAAAAATGCTTAATTTAGGTTAAAATGAACAGGATACTGAGAACTAAAAAAAATAAAAATGTTTAGTGTTGTTAAAAAATGAATAAGATAATGAAAACTAAAAAATAATAATAAAAAATACAAATAAAATGGTTAGTACAGTTGAAAAAAATGAATAAGATATTGAATACAAAAATAATAATTCAAAAAATGCTGTAGCTGATGCTTGATGTCATTGGCTGTACCATCGAGCTGTTTTATTTCATTTTTTTAAATCACGTCCAAGTGTTAGTTTTATGACTGAAGAATGAAGATTTCAAATTGTGACGTCTTAAATTTGACTGGAAGGTGAATCCCAATACTTTGTGTCCACGCTGCATCGAAAGCGTGAAGTAGAGTGACGCAGTGGATTCATCGTAAGTGTTCCCGTGTGGACGCTCATGTGCACGTGTGTGCGTGTGAGTGTGTAAATTTCACCGCCATCCTGTGATCTCCAGCACACAGAATGATTTACCTTTGTAGCGTAATGGAGCAATTTCTCTCTCTTTTTTCCCTTCCCCGTCTCTCCTTTTTCCTCCTCTTTCAATCTGCAGTAAAATATTCTCCCGTTTAGCTCTGTGACAAGTCATCTGTCACTCACAAGAGCGAGGGAGGAGGCTCGTCTGATGGATGAGCGTGTACCTGTATGCCCAAGTGTGTGTGTGTGTGTGAGAGAGAGAGAGAATGCTGAAGCACTTTAATTTTTGAGGCTGTGGTTATTTTTTTTTTTTTTTTTTTTTAGAAAAGTAGTGATTGGTAACATCACAAACAAATCAATTGTGTGTGTGTTTGTGTGTGTGTGTTTTTTGGGGTGGGGAAATGAATGGCTCCCCGGAGACGGAAATAAAATATTCATCTTGTGTCAGCTTTGGAGCAATAAACAATAACAATGAGCAGCAACTAGTCTTATTTGTGGCTCACTTGTTCTTCCAGCCTTGTCAGTTGTTTATTTGCAAAAAGACAATTATTATTCCGTGTGCAGATGCGTGACTTGGGCTGACATGATGCACTCTCAGCGATTGCCTCCCAAGGATAGCGCTGGAACATTCTGTTTGCATGCTTCAAAATGCCACACGGGTCTGCTTTGAATGCTGTGTGGAGTCCCGTAGTTGTCCAGCGCATCGGACTGCTCCTAAAATTTGAGATAGTCTACTCAATCAATCAAAATGGATTTAAACGCCACGTTTCATATTAAAAAAAACAAAACTGATTGTGTTCGTACTTGAGTTAAAAAGTTTATCTCTCTGTACCAAAGGACCCATGATTAAAACTTCGGTTTTGTCCAAGTTAAGCTGGAGAATGTTCTCCGCCAGCCAGGGTTTGATTTCCAGGATGAAATTCAAACAAGCATCAATTGGACCGGCGTCATCAAGAGACTCAGAGATGTACAACTGCCTATCATCAGCGTAGCAAGGATATTCATTCTGTTCTTCCCTAATGACACTGCCAAGATAAATGACAAAAAAAAGAAAGGACCTAAAATTGAACCTTGGAGCACGCCACGATATTTCATTGACTTTGGAAGAGGATGTATTTACACGTGAAACTTCTCTCCGTGAGGTCGGAGAGAGGCCGACCCGATACTTTAGTCGATTTAAACGAATGGTGGTCTTCCAAAAACCAGACTGCTTTACTTTGCTTTCCGTTCAGGTTCATCTAACACGTTTATTAAGTGGTGTTCTGTCATAACTTGCTTGGAAAAATGTGAAGTTAAAACATTTTAGTTTCTGCATTTATTGTATGACTGTTCCATACCATGTTTTTCGGACCCATACCAGCATGAGTATCGACTCTTTGAGTACTCAATGATAGAGCGTGCCTCTATTTTTTACGTCTAAAATTTCCTTTAACGTACTAAAAAAGAAAATGCGAAGACCGTTCTTTCTGATGACGATGATTCGCCGAAGGGTCAAACCTCCGCGTTATAAGGCCAACTACTGCTGAGGAGGACTTAATCATTGTCTGGTGGCTGGTATCAGCAGCCTTTATTAGTATCCACCAGCTTACGAAGCCGGTATCGGCCCAATATCGATACCTGATATCGTTTGTCGCCCATCCCAAATGTGAGAAAATTAGGGCTGTCACAACGACCGTAGAACCAAATATTTCACTTATTATAAAATAGGCCCATGTATGCACGTCTCTGCCCCGGCTGCTCATTAAAATTGGGCTAAGCAGGCAATAATAACCCAAAGATGAAGGAAATAAATGTTTTGTCTCCAGCAAACATCGACATTTTGTTGACATGCATGCATTAGTCACTCGATTTTTTTTTTTTTAGTTTTCTTGGGAAGCATTAATTGTGTTGGAAATGCAAAAATAGGCGCAGATTTCAATTATCACCGCCTCACTAGTTTCTGCAGGTGTACCTAATGTTGTGGCCACCGATGTTCTCTGTTCAGTCCAAGCAAGATTATGCAACCACAGGGACAATTTCCACTGACCTTTAAGGAGTGTAGCCAAGGAAAAAGCCATTTAATTCCGGGGCGGATCCATTTAACCTTGCAGAGAATTTAAAGCTTTAAGATTGAAAAGATATTCCACTCGGTCAGCAGCCACTCCCAAGTGAAAGACAAGACAAATGAAGTTTTGAAGTAAACTTTCCAACATGGGGGGGGGTCCACCATCGTCATGCGTGACACATTGGAATAGTATCCAAGTTGCAAGAGTCTTCATCTCAGCTCCACCAGGGTCCTTTGTTTGCTTTTTCTAAGCAATAGAATCTGAAATGGAACCTAAGAAAAATTAGAAATATTTAAAAAACTGAAAAAAAAACCCCAAAAAAAAGGCATGATACACTTGGTTCAGTCGCGGTTACTGCAAAACAAACTCACTAAACAAACGAGGATTCGACATCGGATAATGAAACTGGCCAAACAAATCGTACTGTACATTAGCGAAAGTCAGCTAGCTTAATGCTAACAAACACGACAAACACCTTAGACGATCTAACATAAGATGTTAATGCTAACTTATAATATGTGACGCTAGAGAGAGGCTAACATAAGCTAGCATAGATGTTGTGGTGATTTTAAACCTTGAAACAACCGCAAATTAAGCATCTTCACATTCAATGAAAGAACATTAAACATTATTTATGTCAAAACTTAAATATTCAACCAAACCATACAGAACTGCTCAGTCCAATATGACTAAAAAACATGTCAGCACATTATTTTATGCCTTATTATAAACAATTGTTCTTTTTTACACTTGGTTGAGCTTTTATTCATTTATATCTCCATGTGGACAGTTTGACTCTGAAATGGTTGAAATCAATCTCCGTTATGCCCTATGGGGGGAAATGTTAGTATGAACAAACCTTGAAGGTTTTTCGGTTTGTTTATGGGATGCATAAAATATCATCTAGTTGCTGCCAGCCTGAAACGCTGCACACTATCCTTTAGGCCACGCCGTATATTTTCCCTCCAAACACGCGGCACTTTGTTGTCACGTGAAACTATAAAATATAAGCACCATATGACACGCTCTGCTTTTATTCTCGTTTTCTGTATTTATGTTTGACATACAACAGGCAGCTGTGTTTTGCAGTCTGAATGATTGGCTCTCTTTTAGCTTCTTTTATTTTTGAGAGAGCGCCATAAGCCTTTAAGGGCAGTGCGGCTGTGGCTGTTGCCGCCACAGGCTCTTTTCTGTAATAGCCTGTAATTCCTTCTGTCTAGTGTAATCACCAACATGGCTTGACACGCACACACACACATTCAGCACGCACGCGCTCACAAAGAGAGAAATTAAATCTCAATCCAAGTGAAAACCAATGGGAAATTTTGGACAGCTAAGTCAGGCAGAACTCTTCGCCACCATGTGGTTACTACACAGAATGACCAGAAAATGTTTTTGTAGAAACATGTTCATTTCCTCGAGTAGACTTTCAGAAATGTCACCAACCTATGCCAAGAATGTAGCTTTTTGTGGTTGCTTATCACCACTTTGTCCCCGTTTCATGAAAAGAATGCAACTCCAAATGTTGTCAACAGTAGTCAGTAGAGACAGGTTTTCCATACGTAGGACTTGCGGGGTTCTCTTGAAAATCCTCACGAATGAATGTTGGCAGTAGTGTCATTTATTGTGTAAGGGGTGAGCTTATGTGTGTCAATGTGTGTATGAGGCGATAACAGAACAACTGTGTGCGCACCATGGAACACGCAACTGAAACTGAAATATTTATGAATAATATAAATATATCATTAATATAAAAATAATATTTACATATGAGTTAAAATAATTTAGGGTAGGATAGATATGTTGACAAATCTGGAAAGCAATGAAATCATAATGTGGGGATTTTTTGGGTTGGGATACAAAGAAAACCAGAAAAAAAATTAAATTGACTTAAAACAATCTGAACAAAAGTAACAGTTTTTATTTTAATAAAAAAATAAACAAAACATTAAAATCACAATCTTTGGAGTGGGAGATACAAAAAAAACATTCTTAAAAAGTTTTATTTTTATTTGGGGGATGTAAAAGATGATAATTTTGTGACTATTATTCAGCACAGGTGTCAAACTCAAGACCCAGGGGCCAGATCTGGCCTGTCACATCATTTTATGTTGGCTTGTGAAAGCAAATCAAGCATGACAACTTTGGAATATTTGCTAGAATATGTCCTCAAATTTCAAATTGTCATCCATAATTTTAGCAGTAATTTGATAATAATAATGTGATTATTGTTATCATTAGTAGTAGTGGTAATAGACAAAGTAAAAAATCAAATAGATCCATTTGAAGTCATCGTAATAATATTTTCAGAATTTCAATATTTTGGATCTGTGACTCTGAACACGATAAGCAGCTTAGAAAATGGAAGGATGGAAGTGCAACCCCTCCGAATTTTCAGATGGATACCTAGAAAGTGTTTCATAGTGACCTTATTTTTTTTTTCTTCACGCGAGTTTCTTTTCTATTTGGTATCAATTCAAACGCCGGAGCTATTGCTCAGTCACAATGACCTTCTGGATTGCCACAGAACCTCCCATCCTCTCTTTCTTCTTCCCGTGATTGTCTTGTTGCACACTTTCCACACTGGGAGATGCCGCTAGTGTTAGCGGCAAGTGTGTTTGTGTTGTGTCTGATTGTGTGTGAGGAGCCCGCGTAGCCCCAAACCCCCACGCCCCCCCCCCCCTTCCGTGGTGGCCGGAGAAGTTAATTGGCAGCAGCTGGCTCTCTGAGAGGCCATGCGTTTGTCCATTCCGCCCCGTTCCTTCCATCTCCCTCCTCCCCTGCAGCACACTCCCCACCTGTGCGTGCGTGACGCCACCCCTGGCACACACACGGTGGCACCAGTTGGCGCATACATACGTGCGTGTGACGGATCTACCGGCGGTATAGAAGCAGACAGGGCAGCAAGGCCCCCAGCTGCTGTTATTGTAGCAAGGGAAATGCGCGGAGACAGGCTAGCATCTTGGTGCCAAGACCAACAGGAGCCGGTTGGGGGGGGGATGGAGGCAGAGAGTGATATTGGCAACAGAGAAATGGAGAATGTGCCAGTGTTATTGTGGCTAATCGTCTGTGCGTGACCATGATGTCCGAGCGAGCGCCTCAGTTTTGGGATTTGATGAGCTCACTTTACTGTACTTGTGATAAAGGTTTGCGAAAACCTTGAGTAGTGACTGTGATTTGGAAGAAAAGTATCTGGAGAGTTGGAAGGCTCTAAAGTCAAGCACAATTTTTGTAGCAAGATGCTTTGTTTGGATTTGAAAATGGAAATAATGGCAGATGAGGATCAAACTGTTTGCCATCATAAAAACGGCAGTCCGGGACTTGAGTCATAACTTGACTCAAACTTGAAACTCAAGTCCGACTCAAGTCCTCATTTTTTGGGGCTTGTGACTGGCTAAAACTTCTCAGACTACTCCTGAGATTACTTGCAACCTACGTCCATATCTGCTTTCCAGGAATTGTGTAAGTAACGTTATAAACATCCCGTGTAAGCGTAGAAAAAAAGAACTAAATAAAGAGCAAAAAAGATCAATAAAAATCTTTAAATATTTGTGACAAACGCAAGTCACTTTACAGATGATTTTTTTTTTTTGGAAGATTCTTGTCTCACAAGTGTAAAGATAAGTTCACAACTGATAATGTTAAACATACAAAAGTTGACAATCCTTAATGTGACATGCTGAAGTTTTGTATCATTTACAACGTTGAAACTTGAAGTATTAATAAAAAATAATTTTCTACGGCCGCATGGTGGGCTTGTGGTTCCCATACCTCATGATTTTCTCCGGGTCCTCTAACTTCCTCCCACGTTCCCATAACATGCACATTTAAGACTTAATGTGAGTGTGACCGACGACCAGTCCAAGTTGCCCATAATCTCCTTGGATTGGCTCCAGCAGACCCGCTTCAGAAAATGGATGGATGGAAAAATTGTGATTCATCCATTTCAACGGATAACTCAGACTCACTTAATACAAATCCATAAAAAAAAACAGATTAAATATTCACTTGATGTGATTTGAGATTTTTTAATAATTTGGAAAATATCCTAATTTTTTAGCTTCGAGCTAAGTGAGCATATTATGCTCCTCTCCCCAAAAAAAGTAAACAAAAACGACTTGGAGACAGATTACAAGTCCCAGTTGGCCTTTTTCCACTTCGGATAAACATCAGCATCAGAAGCAGGTGAGCTCATCTCTGCGAGGAATTCACGTGAGATCAGAATGTGTCACAAGTTGCGTAGCCTGCCTGAGAGAATCATTTCATCAGTCAGTGTGACCTCATCACACACACACACAGGAGGATACACGATTGTGATGGCGAATCCGACAGCCGCCGTATGACTCACCGTGGGAGTCACACACGGTGAGGTCAAGGTGGCTGTGCGTGCGTGCATGTGTGTGTGTGTGTGTGTGTGTTGTATCCTGGTTTTGTTCCCTACTGTTTTGAGACAACTTTTTCTTTTTTCTATGACGCAGTCTTCATGGCGCCAGGCTGTCTGCTCGGCCCGCCGTTACACACACGCGCGCTCGCGCACATAATGCAGTGGGAGTATAACGTTGCACCCGGGGAAATGCTGCATCACGCAATTAATGGACGGACGCTTTCTGTTGTTTACCGCAGGGGCTCGACGCTCATCGCTTTATTACGTAGGAGCGTCTCTTTGATACTCTCTTCATGACTGCATGTGTGTTGTTAACGTGTACCCCGACGCCTCCGACCCGTTATTCCAAATGAATGTACACCTGCCCCCGTTGCCCACGGGGGAGCGGCGGCGCCACGCCGGCGAGGGCGCGGTGATCATCTGCTTACTGCTAATTGCCACAGTGGCCCACAAGACACAGAGGAGCTCGGCGTTTTTTGTTAGGCCCAACTGACGAGCTTCAAACCATCAGCTGGTAATCCAGCCGCACAATGTAATTCAATATGTGTGTTACAAGCTGTGCAATGACCGGCGGCGTGACATGGATGCAAACGCAGATGCAAAAACACAATGCAGTTTTCAAAAATGACGGTGGATTCATTTTTTATGACTATAATGCCAACATACACTGGAAAAAAAAATCAATAAAGTAATAACTTGGAATCATAGCAAAGATGCTAAAAATGTGGGTACACAAATTTAAATTTAAAAACAACTGCAGGAGTAAAATAAACTATGGTGAGTTTTTAAATTGTAAAATTATTCTTCACATTCATGTCGTATTATATCCCAGTGTTGTATTTTCAGGTGAGAGTTTTCATCCAATCAGAATGCAGCTAGTTTGTGTTGCCAGGCAGATTTCATAGTATGCGTCTGAGGCCTTCAGAATAAACCGTACGGGCGTCTGTGCTGTGTGAGTGAACGTGCTCTTCGAGTTGATAGACAGTTGTGATAGCCAATCAGATCACGGGTTGGTGACAGTAAGACCTTCTCGCACGTCTCACATTGAAGGTGAGGTCCTGTGATTGGATAATCACTCGTGAGAGGGCAGCGCTTAACCGGCGACCGTTGAAAAGCTCAAATATATTCTTGCTTTTTTAAGCCACAATGGCCGAAGAAGGATTTGATTGCAGATATACTTGCAAGGCCATTTTCAAGGCGGACCTTTCAAGAAAAGCTAGCTACCGTGCAATCTTGGTTTATTCGTACTTTCAATCGATAGAGTACTTGAGCCACGACTGATGACGTTTCGGGAGATCATAAGCAAGGACAAGGACGCTAATTGAGAAACAGCTATTTACAAACAAGGAGCTGGGACACAGGTGGAGGCAATCATCATAATGAGGAGACGCAAGGGCAGGAAGTCAAGCTTCCGAGATGAGATTAAACAATTACTACAAAACAAAAGCAGACATGACAACATGAACAACAGGACTCAAAACTAACAACTTCACGTAAATGACGGGACAATTGCGGGTGGAATTGCCATTAGGCAAACACGGGCAATTGCCTGATGTCCTGACATTCCCTTGGTGGGAAATTCTTAAAAAGTGTCTGAGATTATTGTTTACGTCTTCATTCACATGCTCAAGGCCCAGTAAATCCATCTGCATCTTGTCGTACCAGTTAGCTTGCGCTAAGCTAACCTGTCGTCTCCCGTCCAGCATCCGGCGTGGCCAAACGCATTTTTGAATGTTGTTGTGACAAAGTGAGAGGCCAGCAGTGAAGTTACAAAGACGTTGAGACACTGCCGAGCTGGGCTTTATTGACTGACAGCTTAACAGCTATATTTAACTGACATTAGCCAGTCAAATATACCGATTCACACGCAAAAACGCTTCTATGATGCTTGAATGTGGGACGCTTTCATGCAGGTGCACGCCCAAGTGTGCTCTGTATGCACTCGCTGGACACTTCATTTTGGACCCCTGTTACCTCTAATGGTGTCCACCAAAAATGTTGATCTACGCTCTCAGACAAGTATTTATTTAACCATCTATTTATGAGTGGGATTTACTGAGAGTGGCTCGAATATTCTGTGTTGTGGCTCGTACGGATTGGTTGGAAATTTGGAATCGATGCTCATCTAAAATCAAGTTAACATTCAAATTCCCATTCCATAACGTCATTAAAAAAGTGTGGCCCCCTTCTGGCCTCTTTAGGTACTGTCACACTGCCAAATTGAGAAAAGAAATCATGTTTGCCTTGTTAGCTGACACACACTTGGAAAGTTGCACATTATTTAGGCATATATTGTTTTTTGTTTTTTTTTTGTTTTTTTGTTGTTTTTTTTTTTGGGGGGGGGGGGTTGAAATGGGGACTAAAATAATAATGAAAAAAAATCTGATTTCTCCATAACTATAGAGTGCTAAATGTAAAAGTATGAAGAAAAAAAAAAACACACATTTAACCAAATAAGTGCTTATTTACGGACACTTTTATTTTTTAATATAAAATAAGATAAATTAGAATACCATATAAAATTATTCGCAGAGAGTGTATTTGCCCATGTGCTATATGAATTTCTACAAAGTATCAGTTTCCTTTTTGAAAATTGAACGACTGAAATAAATTGAGTATTAAACGGTATCTGATCTACGGTAATGCGCTTGCGTCTCCAAATACAAACATGAATGAAATGTATGATAAGAAAAGTGTGCAACAGTTTGACAGTCATGACTGCAACATCTAACGCCATAACTCCCGCCTCAATGGTTTTTTTTTTCGGATGATTTATTCCAAAGAACAAAAATGTTCAAAACAATTTTTTTTTTTTTTTTTTTTGCTTCAATCTGACATAAAAGTGGAAAATGCCAAAGGAAAAACAACATGACGCTATGCGTCACCAGAGAAGATGAATTTCCATGCGCAAGGGCAAACAAAACAGATCACACGAGGATAAACAGCATCGCTTATGTACTCGCTTTTTAACATACAAGCTCGGATTGAGTGTTTTATTTAGATGAGAATCTGAGATTTATGACTCTTCTCACTGTTTTATGGAAATCTGCTGCACATTTAATGTCTGCTGCGTCGATTCCCGAGGCAGGTGGAACGCGGTGGGTGTGATGTGATAGCTGCAAAACGCGACTTCTGGGATTTGTCCAGCAAATGAATTAACTAATGGAGTTGCCAATAATCCATACGGGCGCAAACGCTGCACATGTACGAGGTGGCCGCATTTAAGAAGCTGGATGTCATTAGAATGCCTCGAAAAGGCTTCAGTGCGTCCTGAGAGCAGAATTAAATGTCATTCGGAGAATATGTGACGCTGTCGCCACTCTTATGGGACGCCATTTTTACAGTATAGAAAAAAAGATGAAGAACGTACTGCAGGGTGATTGAATTTTTTATTTTTTTTTTACATTGAGCTTTTTGTTTTTGTGAATGGCTGACTGTCCACTTTCTCTGGTAATGCATGGATGATGTTTGTCATGGATGCAAAGCGTGACCACGCAGGAGTAATCGGCATAACTATTATACCGAGCCAAAGATGTTGGAATAACTTAAAGGGAGAATGAGCTGAAACATCTTAAACAGGCAAACTAGGGGCTCTCGAGGACCAAACTTGGCCACCCCTCTTCTAAGGGTTGAGCCCTTTCTCCCATGAATCTGTGAAATCCAAGTTCCACTCAATATCATTTTGAAGATAGTCATTCAAAGCTTTTCAAAGTTGCTCAGCAGATGATCAGCTTCTGATCACTTGAAATTCTCGAGAGGTTGTTGAATGTTGAAATTACCATTTGGAATTGGACGCAGAAATTTAAAACGAGAGACTTTAGTTTGGTGAGCTTTTTCTTTGGCTTTCGAGGTTCCACATAACAAATACAACCGGTTTACCAAAATGTAGCGCGAGGCACGGGTTGCCTAGTAACAGTGCCTCCCCAACGCTTAATTTGCATATCAAAAGATGACTGACACCTCACGAACTGATATGCCGTCTTGTGTACACACACATGAATAAACATACGCGGCGTGGATTACTTGCAACTTGTTTTTCTGTTGTTTTTTTTAAGTGACTTAGTGCACAAAACAAGGACGTGGGCCCACGTTTGACAACAAAAAGCCAACCTAACATCTGTCCTGCTTTCAGTTTGCCAAGAAACATCGGCCCTTCGGTTAGAGATGTCGTTCCGTCGAGGGAATAAAGAAACGTGTCAATGCGTGTGAAATGTTTGCCAAACTGACTATTTGCCTCAAATGAGCTGCCGGGGATCTGCGGAACAGGACAGCTGCACAAGCTTATTTGAAGACACGTAACCTTCCCAACACTTGACGGGATGAACGTTTGACAAGCTCAATAAGACAACAGCGAGGCGGACAATAGAAAGGAAGTGCGTATGTATACACGTGTGTGTGTGTGTGGGGGGAGGGGGGGGGTGCGCGTGTGTGTGTGATGTGTGTGCTATTTTTGTCCCGGTTGCCTTTGTCTGCGAGAGTGCTCGGAGAAGCTCCGACTGATGTGTCCTCTACGCTTGACTGATTCTGAAATATAGACAAGGTGTCGCATGTGTGAAAGCTAGCAATTTCGAAACCTTCATCTTCAAACTTCAAGACGTCTGCCCACACCGTCAATATGAGAGCTGAAGTTCAGAGCTAAGGATGGTGACGCCTCGCTAAAGGCCAACTGTGTCAAATCTTCTGCAGTCTGCGTTGTCTTATTACCTCCGCCAAGCAGGTATTGTTTTCACCCCGGATGCTCGGTTAGCTTGCCTGCTAGTTAGCAGGATTACGACAAAACTACACCACTGATTTTTATGATTTTATCTTTTTTGAATTGGGGTGGGGCATGTGCTATAAATAGCAACAAATTATAAAAATGTGCTTTTCTTAAATATGCCCATTAATCGCATATTTAGTTTTGACAAATTACCTAGCTAGCCTCACCTAGCATGGCTGCTACATTGCGTGACTTTTTTGGGAATAAGATTTTTAGTTAACACTAAAGATACAATGAGTTAAAAAAAGGAGAGAAAAGAAAAAAAAACAGATGTTAAACCTGCCTGAGCATAATTGTTGCTAATTCTGCTTAGCTCTTGAATCCTCTCAGCTGCCTGCGGTCCCGTTGCTCTAATTCTCTTTGCTAGTCCATTGCCCACTTGTTGGCAAATGAGCGACTGACATGATTTTATTTTCAATATTCTGCCTCAGTTTCAGTAAATCTCTTATATCACAACCTAACAGATCTGCGCGAGGCGCTATCAGCGTGCTAGCGAGTGCACAACAAGTGATTTTTATTTTTTTTTTTCACACATTTTACTTCTGTGTTACTGTCAGCTCATACTGACAAGTTTTAACAAATATGGTGTTACAAAATCCCCCCTTCAGTTTTTTTTGTTGCACATCTGAATAAAGATGTGCTTAAGGAATTAACGTTATTAATAGAACTGTCAACCATCGCCACAAAATGCAAATGGACATGCTAATGCACCGTCCGGCACAGCAGGACTTCACGTCACTTTGCTTGTAGCAGCAAAGACAAATTTATTCAGATTATATTTTGGAGTGGAGCTGTGTGCGTCTTTGAGTGTTTGCCCTTTTTAAAGATTTCACAATATGGATGTTCTCCCATCACAAAGTTTTCCCCATGTCGACACTCAGTAAAGTTGACTGCAATTTTTCGTTGCTGTGTTGAGTTGACAGCACCTCACACCTCATTCATGTATTTTCCCTTTGCGCTCGCTTACTTTGTGTCTTTTTCATAACCTCCCTCAAGACTTGTCAGAGCATCTCCGTCTCCATCATTTTCTGGAGCACTTGTTCTCTATTGCCGCTAACTTTTGCTGTGAGGACCGTGGACAAGTGCTTACAGACAAATAACCTTTTGGCAATTTAGTCTTAAATTAACTTGACATGTTTCTTTCTGGAATGTGGGGCGACGCCGGATGTATATTTGAGTGTTTTCTGCCTTGATAATTTTGTGTCTCCATGATGTCAGCTTTGGTCTTCTCTTTACTAACTTTAGACGTTAACTCATCTCATGACCTTGGTCTAACTCACACTGTGAGTGCGGGATAATTGCGGATTGTTGTTTGTGTGCACGTTTGTGTCTGTGCAATCACTGAATTGTAAAATCATGTGTGAGCGCCTTATCTGAGGGGGAAAGTGTCTTTTTTTTTTTTTCTTTGCCCTCGTCCCACATTGTGATAATTCTGTTTGGGAGCGACGGCACTGTACCACGTCTAGAGATGGGCAGGGGAGAAGGTACCATTTAGATAAAACAAATTGCCAGCTGCCAAAAAGGAGCAGCCACTGCTCAGATTAAACCTGGGAGACTGTGTGTGTTTTCCTCGAGCTTTCTTTCTTTCTTTATTTTCTTGCATTTGTGTTTGTGGCTGTGTTTATTTTAAGCTGGTACGCCTCACGTTTTTCAAGCACGCCTTACGGGCAACCACTTTCCATATGAAGTCAAAGAGCATTTTTCCCTGGCCTATAACTATAATGCCATGACAAGCCGCGGTAATTAAAATCAATAGTCAGGACTTTTTCAGTCCTTGGCAAGGTCACGCGGCACCCCGCTGAGTGGAAAACATCGAAAATGAGAGTAAGAAACATGGAGAAAAATGGCCTTTCACATTTCAGTCAACATGGAGGAGGCTGGCGTCTCTGTCAGCTTTTAATACTTTTTAAAATGTGTTGACCTCGCAAGGTAACAGGATTCTTGACACAACAGGTATCAAAATAACTTGAAACTGTGAACACTTATTGTCATGGTGTCAAGTAACGCTAGCTATGTAGCAGCCATGATAAACGTTTAGCTTGTTTACAATGCTAATAGTAGCTTAGTGTTAGCTTAGTGCTAACATTGCTGTTTTGTTGAAGCTGGGTATGTTTCTCTCTCTGACTGAGTGTTCCCAGCTAGCTTGAAAAAAATAGCTTGATTACCGATTACTTCCTTTTAAAAGTGACTTACTTTGCTGATTATTTGCTTTTAAAAGTGTCTACATTAGATAATAAATGACGTTAGTATGTTCAGCAGATGCTGAGAAGTTTTTGCCACTTGACTGAATTGCAAGTGTAGTGATGTTTAAAAAATATTTTTTAAAGAATAAAATAAATACAATATTTTTCACTTAATTATTTTTTTATTTAAAAAAAACAAGTCTTTTCTGGATTTCACTCAACCTACATATTATTTTTATTTTATTTTATTTTTTTAAATAAAAATGATCAGGATTGTTGCCTGGCTCACGCATCGCATGCTAATGTGCTGATGATCATTTGAATGGAGTGTGTTGGAGGAGGGAAACATGTAAAAAATGCGGAAAAAAGATACTGAAGACACAATTTATATGCCGATATATTGCATATTTGACTCGCCCAAGGCACTGGCGACCCCCGCTGTAGTTACAACTTAAAAAAATGGATATACTTATATATCCATTACCTGCAACAAATTATGACATAATTGCATCGAGTTACATTTGGGTTTTTTTCCTACGGTGCCTTGTACATTAAATTTGCCACCCACTGCATTCGTATTCCGCCGTCACATGCAAATTCTCCTCTCGATGTTCTTCCTCACCTCTCTCCTTTTTTTTCTTTGAGTGAATAGTTCAGCTTTTTAGTTTGTTTATGCGCAGTACTGTCAAATGTTACAAAGGGTTACCAAAATAATTGATGCGTGCTGTCCCATTGGGGCTCCGGGGTACCTAAAGGCAGGCGCGAGAAATAATGCAGCCCGTTGATTGTTCAACAGAGAATGGTCACTGCCTTTGACGTTAGGAATGGATTAGAAGAACAAGCAGGAGCAACCTGAAGCCAACTCCAAAGGTGTCTTTTTTCTGTCGCCTATTCTGATACATTATGTGCTTGAACAAACACATCAAACTGTTTTTCCTCCCCTGCCTCCTTCCTCCTGGGTGAGTCAGACAGAGAAGTTCAGAGAGTTAGCACTGAGCAGTCTGTCCTGTTTGTTGATTGTCAGGCAAACCCCCGATAGCATCTTCATCTCATCTCGTGCCAGAAATGCTCGTTCGCGACAGGCGGCCCTGCCATCCCGCAGCCGCCATATACGCAGCTAACCCGCATAACAACGCCCGATCTGCCATCTCCCCCTCTCTCTTATCTTCTCCTTATCTCCTCATACCACCTTTCTTCCTGATCCAAACACCCCAAACCCATCAATCCGTCATCTCCGTCCTCCTTTATCCTCATCTCTCCGAGCGTCTGCCAGACTTTTTGTGGCGGAACCGTTTTCCCCATGCGTGGCCTTTTTTTTTTTTTTATTACCGTCACAACCCTCAGAAAGTGACAATGCTGCAGATATTCGGAGGAAAGCGGTAAAAATGACAAGGTGGCCAAGGATACGTGTGTGCCTGCCGCACCCTTCACGCTGTGTCTCGGTGGTGGTGTGAGTGGAAAACCGAGAGTGAGAGGAAGACAACGTCAGGCGGATGAAGGGTGTGAACAGAAACATGTCGCGTAAGCAGAGAAGTCGCGTGCACTGCAGCGATAGCCGCCCACACCGCATTGATTGTGCATGAGGTGCAAAGAGCAGTCGGCTCGATTTAGCGCCGGGCCGATAGGTGACGCAGCGTGCGGCTCCCAGGCCGGGGGACTTGTCACTATGAAGGAAAACACAATTCAGTTAAAACAAGATAGTCTTGTTGGCCTGGTGGTTAGCGCGTCGGCCTCACACGGATTTCAATCTGGGCTCCAGCCTTCCTGTCTGGAGTGAACATGTTCTGCAAGCGCTTGTGTGGATTTGACTCCAGCGATTGTGATTGGCTGGCAACCAGTCAATTAAATGGAATCGCCAGCTCACCTGCAACCCCCGAAGCCCGTCGCACGTCCAACGACGGGGCGCAACGCGATTGAACTGAACAGTCGCAAAAAATGTTTGAATAATCATTCGTGTCGTCCCGCACGCAATCGTGCCCGCTCACGTGTACTCCATTGACTTCAATTCAAACGCCCGCCGGAAACGCTTGCGACAGATTTGGGGTGAATCGAGCATATGCCCGCAACGTGGCTTAAAATTCTCGACAAAGTTTGACGACAAACCTCAGAATTATTTAAATTTCCATCTTTTCCTGTTTGAAAATTGTTTCAAAATAAACAGAAGGTGGCCCAAAACAGAATTTGTCCAACCCAGACAAGATGATTTCTGTTGTTTCTCGTCAGCACTTCACTTCACAAGTAATTCCTCAAAGTCAAGTTCATCTTTTTCCATGTGTGCATTTGAACACGAATGAAAATGCGATCGACAGATACGCATCAAGCTGTGCCTTTGAATGTCACCACGTGCCGATAAACCGAAGGCCGTCATCCACTGCTGATGGCATTTATGATGTCATTTTATTTTGTTCCGAATCCGGCTGGCAATGATGTTGCATGTTTTATTTTGTTGATGTGGAATAAAATATTGATTTTTTTTTTCCAAGTCATTACATATATGGATTGCTTTCAACATTTTTTTAGTGCCTTCAAGCGAGTCCATTTTCTAACTAATTATTCACCCAAAAATCCCACGATTTATTGCGATTAATCACATTTCTCAACATTTTTTTTTGTGAAGCTTCTAACAGATATTTACTTGAATAATATCTTGGGATTAACGCAAAATGACCAAATATGAAGTACATTTAATTCAAAGACTGTTCTAATATATATATATAATAGCTGTCTTTGAATCTTGAATATGATCTAAACAGAGTCATCTTCACAGGCATTTTTCTCGCAAACAATTCTTAAAACGTATACAGTACATTTATTTCACACTCCAAGGCCCAGTGGTAACTTGAGTAGAGTGTTTTGCTTTGAGATGATGTGCTAAAGAGGTACAGCTAATATGGTGCAAAGTATGCAAATTATTTTTGAAGTAAATTAAACGGAGTTAACTGAGTTAAAATATTTAACAGAGTTATTTTTTTTTTTTATTAATTTCCAGAGTTAACGCCTTAATTTTGAGAGCCCTAATATTTTTTTTATTACTTTTTTAATACTTATGAAGCACTCCTCGAGTTATGCTTCGACCTCTATTAACGTGCCTATTTTTTTCCCTTGACGTTTGCAGGCAGAGACTTCCGGCCAAAAATGTCTACTACTACCGCTGCCCGGACCACCGTCGCAATTATGTCATGTCGTTTGCCTTCTGCTTCGACCGAGAGGACGACGTGTACCAGTTTGCCTACTGCTACCCTTACACCTACTCCAGACTGCAGCACTACCTCGCCAGCCTGGAGCGCAGGAGCCTTCCCTACCTGCAGAGGGAGCAGCTGGGACTCAGCGTGGTGAGTTGAAGTTGTTTGTGGTGTTGATCGCGTGGTCGCGCTGCAGCAGTGGCGCTCCCCGTTTTGGTGGAGTGTGCGAACTGTACGGGCGTGTGCGCTGGCGGGAAAAAAAGCCAGATCGGTCGTTTGGGGGTGCACTTGGTGGTCATCACGTCAGCCTCTCATGTTGTCATGATCAACGCCGCTCGCTCGGTTATAAGCCCCAACTCGTGTGTGTTCGCGTGCGTGTGCGTGTGCACGTGTGACTGAATGTGTCATGCGCAGCCTCTCACCTCTGCAGCAGCAGCAAGCAGCAGCTAGTGTATCACGCGCGTCGCCTCCAGTCTCGTCTGCTCTTATCAAATAATTGTAGGAGAAAAACTCATTAGAAATGCTTGAGAGATTACGACTTTTGCTTGTGTCCTGCTAACATTTGTCAGGGAAAGCTCGCCTTGGCGGGGGCAACTATGAAAGTAGGCCCATTTGTAAGGCGCACCTGACCATAAAATGGCGATAAGGCTATGGGAAATGTTGAAAGCGGAACATGGAGCTGGTTAATGGTGGTGTTAGAGTTCACGTCTATTTGCTAGACACCTGGAATATGTGATTAGCTTAACTTTGGGGGATTTCTAACCTTCTGAGTGATTAGGAAAGAGGAGTTTGGCCACTCACAGAACACAGCTTTATTTTTACAGTTTACAGTAGGGATGAACGATTTTAGGAAAAAATTATGTGATTTTTTTTTTTTAATTGTGATTTTCATCAATGACTTTTACAAACATGACATAAAATGCCATTACAGCATTAAAAGCAATAAACGTTCTTACTGTAATAATGCAAGGACAGTAAAGAAGTTGTTAGCGGTTCTTTCTCTAGTTTTAATATTTATATGTAATTGTGTATATGAAAATGAATTTTTTTTAAACCCAAAAACGCTTTACATTTTGGACTAATGTACATGTTCTTTGTCCATAAATGTCAGATTATATGTGGAAAAAATCATTGTCCGTTAGCTAAAAGCTAAATGAATTAAAATATATCTTTTTGAGTCCTATTATTGAGTAGAGCTCAAAACTCAGTACTCTGTGGTACAAATATTATTGATGAGATTATTCATATTTAATTATACGTTTGTCATTGAACCTCTTTGTCATGAAGACCTCAGCCGTTTCGGTGTTCCGGTCTGAAAGCGTCTGCTAAATTGCTAATGTAGCCGTCGTCTTGTTTTATGTCTCGATACGTATTGATTGAAATAGAACATTTGTGTTCATAGCTGCTGGCTCTCCGCCCTAACGTGGTTCTAACCAGACTTCTGTTAAAATTCGACTGTGTACACCTAAGCACTATTTTGTGTCTTTCCCGACTCTGTATTTCATTTTAGCGATTAGCATGCTTAGAGTCTCCTCGTTCGCCTCCTCGGTTAAAACGCTACTTGTCAGTGGGGTCGTTTATTTTTTTTTTAATCACCACGGAGGAGATGATCCACATCACGGAGCTCGTTGCTGCTGCTGTGCACCGACTTGCATATAGAACAAATAAAGTCCGTACTGCTGCGGCGCAAAATAGCGTGGCGCCTAGCATTCAAGCAGCAGCGGAATAAATGACTTCCGGGAGTACGGAATCAGTACGTGACTGGTTAATGCGACCTGCTTTGTGAGCATCGGGCACAAGAGCCCTTTAAAAAAAATTGCAGCTTTTACAATCTCAAAATCGTGTTGGCTGAGATTGCGTTTTTGGTCCCAAAACGATGAATAGTTCAGCCTTAGTAGAAGCTTAAAAACGAGCGAAAAACAGTGATCGTGTACGATATCCGCCACTAACTTTTTAAACAACGACGCCGGGGTGAATGAGATTACTTTTATTTTTGGTTGTCGCGTTCCAATTATTTGGGGTGGACCAATAAAAAAGAAGCTTGACCAAAAGGTAGCGCGAACTTTGCGATGAAAGAGGTTAATAAAACTGCTGGAACGGAGAATGCGAGCTTGACGATATTATTAATTCGCTACGCCGCAACAATTTTCATTGAGTTAGGCTCTCAAGCCCGGTGTAGACTTTCGAACATGTTTAAAAGTTCCGAATGAGATTTTATAGCGAGGGTTCGTGTCTCGAAATAAGAGACAGACAGATTTAGGGTTTCACCATTCTAAATTTTCCCGTTCAGAAATACCATTCTCAAAAATATTTGCTGCACGTATCGTTGGTTGAAAATCCATCTTCTTCATCCTTCTTTTTGTCCAAATACCTCCACAATGTTTGCATGCAAGCTCTCTCCATATTTGCGCTTGATGTTTAAAGCCGCGTCATTTGTCTGAGTGAGACAGAGGGTGAGAGAGGAAGGACAGACACGCTTGGTTTGGCGCAGTATTAGTATTCATAGTCATAGAGAGCTTTTATGGCCGTATTTTTCTCTTTATGTTCTCCGGGCTTGGGTGGCAGACAGCCCAGCCCGGCCCCCTCATATCTCTTTCTGTCTGCTCTATCTTCCTTTTTTTTTTACCCCTCCGCCACCACCAACAACGCCCCTCCCATCTTATCCTGGTAAAAAGACCCCCACCCCTCTCTCTCTCTATCTCATGTCATGCACATATACGACTCCAAACACTCACACGGGTCATAGTGGAGGGGACGAGGGGCGCTTTCTCGTGGCGTCAAACTGTAAAAAGACGTATCGTTATTTATTTTATTTATTTATTTATTTTTTTTTTTTTTTTGCGGGGACACGTTCACCTCTTAATGGCTGCACTTATCTCGCGAGGATGCAAATAAGAGCCATGGCCATTTGTGTTGCCATTCTTCTTGGCTACTCACTCATTTATTTGCCGTAATGTATTCCTACGAAGCAAATGTGCTCCGAAAGCGTTGTTTATACGTTGCCGCTCTCTATCCGTTTCACAAGGCAGCTCCTTTTTATCCTGTCAAAACTGAATCATGTGTTTTGTAACACACAGCAAAATGACTTGGGTGAGGTTGTTAATTGAGAGATTGAGAAAATGTTTGCGCTGCATCCAAAGGGCAAAGCAGCATTTGAATACAATTTTCGAGTCAGTCTGGCAATTAATTGATTCTCCTTCACTTTGGCCTCATTTTTTATCTTTCCAATTGAGACAAACAAAGGCCATTCCAATAACAAGAGAACTCAAGAGTTGTGTATCTCGCCCGGTCTTAGGTGATTTTTCCCCACGTGAACCGAGCAACAAAAAAAAAAAAAATGATGATTGATTGTAGCGTTGAAGCTTTATGACCCAGTAAAGCATGAACGCTCCCATACAGACATAAAATGACATCTCCGCCAAGCCCGCAGTGAAAGTCAGACTGCGATAGTCAGCATGAACATTGCGATGAGTCTTCCTTTTGGAACTTCTGGGGATGGAAATTTTTAATTGTTGTCGTATGACTCTAAGGGACGTCTTTGGATTTGAACTCCACTTGCCATTTCATCATTTTCAACACACTGTTATCAAGGCATTTTTACTTTTCCACGGGTAATCAATTGGCATCAGAAGCGATGGACATCAGAATTAGGGCTGGGTTTAAAAAATGGATGTATCGATTTGAATCGATTATCCTTTTTATAGGGCGTTATCGATTCATAAAACCATATATCGATACTTTTCCCATAATTTGGCATGACTTCATGTGAGCTCTTGTTGCTATGCGAAAGTAGTGTATTAAAAACAAAATGGCGGAAGCAGTGAAGTCAGCACCAACAAGCATGAAGGCAGATGTATTTATCGTTTTGATTAGGTCATGTTCAATAAAACGCGCTTGATTATTGGAACTGCATTGGCTTAAATTCTTAATATAAATATTAATATTTTTACATCAAGCAATTTTGACTAATTGCAGCATTGGTTCATCTGAGAATGAATCGAAAAACAAACAACGTGATTCAAAAATCGAATCGAATCAATTTTGGAAATTTGAATCAATTGATCATTTGAAATTGAGAATTGATTGTTGATTCAATCCCGTCTGGCACAAGGAAAGTCACGCTCCACTTATATTTGTATTAAGACGTGTGATACGGATAGTCAGCACCAATGTGGTCTGCAATTTTTGCAAATGATGAGTTGTAAAGTGTTGAAAATAGTTGGAGAGCAAATCTATGAACTCTCTTGGGCTTGAACTTGGAGCGATCAAGATGGAGTGCACTACTTGAATGCAACCAGCAGAGGTGCTCTTGAGTCATGTAGTGATAAAATGTCAACAAGCTGTGTGTGATGTTGAGCTGTATGCTAACTCCTTCCTCACGGCAGTATTATTCTCAGTTTATAAAATTCCAATAGCGATTGGCCCATCCCTTGAAAAAAAACAAAAAAAACTAAACAATGAATTGAGGAATTTAGTCTCATGCCTATTTTCCTCTCTAAGACTCAACTAGTTTTGGGAGCACGGCATCCAGTACAATGCCGTAACTATAACTGGCGGGCTGTTGAAACGCTTCCACGAACTTGCACACGCCAGACATGAAGACAAAACATTGAAGCAGGTTCTCATGGGGAAATATTTTTGTTTTGTTTTTCTTCTCCCTCTGCACCTTTCGTATTCCTCGGCTCCCATCTATCTGAGCATGCCTTTTGTAGCTCACCCTGACAATATCTGAGTCACCCGCTTTTCTCCCCCCTGAGGCGCTGATGTCCACAGAGACGCACGGGGAAGCTTTTCAAATACTAACAAAAAAGCACTTAAAGGATACCTGCGTTTTAGTCAAGTATTTCCTTATCTGGAGTTGCAAGCTGAAGGCACCTTGTTTGGCCACCTTGCCAGTTGACTTTCTTTTTATCATCTCCTGTAAAAAGTGGCTGCCTGGGAGCACCAGGCAGGCAGCACAAGTTTTTTTTTTTTTTTTTTCCTCTTCTGCCCAATGGGAAGAGCAGGGCTGGGACGCTATTAGTCACCTCTGACAAATTGCAGACTCTACCTGTAGACCAGATGGAAAGGAGGTGTCAATGAGAGACGTGAGGGTGGGGGAGGTCCTCCCAGACTCTCACTCAAGGTTGCATGAGCTCGACAGAAGGGGCAAGGTTCAAGGCGCAGAAAGTATACACATTCGTGGATCATGGTCATATTCCCGCAACAGTTTTACTTGGGGTCACTGATGCTCGAGTGGTCCGCTCTCCCGACTGACTTCACTTCCCACTCGGTGACGGTGCGAATAGAATTGCGAATGCTCTTCTGACTCGTTTGTAGGGCTCAACGATTTTTCTGACAAGATATTTCGATTTATTTTCCGCAGGCATCTCATTCAATGTTATATTTAAATATCGCCTCCCACCCTATCTCCTTTCATTGTAAACAAATGATCAACCCCTCATAAATTGTATCCGTTCAAATCAGGGGTGGGCAAACTACGGCCCGGGGGCCACATGCGGCCCGTTGAACGTTTTAATCCGACCCGCCAAACTTGAAAAAAAATTGAATGACTATAAATAGAAATGAAATAAAACAAAAAGCTTGTTTGTTTTATTTTTTAAATACTGTGGTGTGTCAAACACAGATGTTATATTAATGCTTTTGTTCCTTTTCATTTAAAATTATTATTATTATTTTTTTTTTTCTCCGATGAGGTGAGGTTACCAAAACACTCCATCCATCTGCTCCTGGTCCGGCCCCCCTCTGTCAAATTTTCGAACCCATTGTGGCCCACTAATCAAAAAGTTTGCCCACCCCTGGTTTAAATGATCTCACGTGAATGGCAGCTAAGGGTCAGTCCGTGTCAGCCGCAGTGATTTAAAATCACTTAGACACTCGTGATTGAATTTAATTCCTAATCCTGTCTGCGATCGGTGTTGAGGTAGCACGTTCAGGTGTGTGCTCACTGAGAGTGGATTCTCAAGAAGAGACTTTTTTTGGGTGTGGGGGGGGGCAGTGGAGCGTAGTGGGCACTGAGGCCATGTCTGCCTCTCTCGCCCCTTATCTCTGTGTTTGTACACCATGTGCCAAGATCCAATCAATAGCCACTCCGGCCATGGAGACAAGAGAAGGTCAGCAGCCGCGTTGGAGGTAAGCGGACAAAGAATGGAGACACACACACACACACACACAAAGAAGTGCTACAAGCATTCGAGGAATTTTCTTGCAGACGTAACGAGACGAGATGAGACCTTACGAGCATGGTTCGGCTTAATGACACATCCTTTCATTTCTGCTTCCCTAGTGAATTGAAACATCGGGAAAGTAATGCTTGCCTTTGAATTAATTTAGCACGCGGTGAGAAAAGCGCCGTTTTTCAATCGAGCCCTCAGATCTGCCATGTACATTTTTCCAGGCATGCAGGAGAGGCTCGCCAAGATTGTCTGTGAAATTCAGGTTCGCGATGAGATTCCTGGAAATGGCTGCGTCGCATCGTTTTGGATTTGAGATCAGCTCAGTTTTGGAGTGGGGATCTTCAATCCTGTTCCTCGAGGTCATGTTTCCTGGATGTTTTGCAAATCTCAAAGAACAGGATCAAAGAATCCTTGTATGTGTTGCGGTTGACTGCAGAATGCGTCATGTCGTAAAAAGCAGACGAGGTTCAACTCGAGCCGTGCGGTGAGTCAGTAGCGCACGTTTCGTAGTTGTTTATCTGTAAATTATTTGGCCTTTCTCAGTTTTTTCTTTGAATTGTTCTATAATTTGAGAGTATATCGATAATTATTTATCGTCAAAATCACTTTTGTGCTTGACATTTCTTTACATTTATTTTGACACAAATTTTATTTTCTCCGCTTTGGGTTGTGAAACCGGTGTTTTTTTTTTATCAAATTAACTCAAGTTCTGTAGAATTTTTTTCCAGCGATAGAAAATAGTCGGTTTCTTTTTTAATGGGTTCATTGTGACAGAATAAAATATTGCGGGTCAATCAAAATGCTCTAAAATGCGGACAAACTATTCTTATTTTTGAAAAAGTCAAATATGGCCCTCGACCACAAAGCGCCGTCCGAAAGTCGTCGCGCGTGTACTGACTTCCCCTCGGCAAAACCAACGGCGTGGCATCTCGACGGAACCGAGACGTCACATGGCAGCGTTCGCTGTGACAAATTGCCTGTTTTAATAAGCGTAAATAATTAATGTCATGTCGGCGTTCTCTGAAAGCCGAGATCTTGACACCGGCGCTCTCTTCTGTGAATGGCTCCATGATTGGTTTGCAATGACGAGAGCCCTCCAGCTGGCGGCCTCCTACAAAGGCCAGCGCCTGAATAGCCAATCAGCTATTTATCATGTGGATGAGGTGATGACTGCCTCGTTAGACCACTTGATTGATGTGAACATCCTCTTCGTATTGTGCCAGTGAGCACCAAGTGCAGGGTTACTGGATGCAAAGGGAACCGAAAGTGCAAAACAAGTTAAAAGGAGTAAAGAGTCGGCTCCATTCATGAACGTACACGGGAGACAGATGTCTTTGCCGAGGACTACAGATGTGAGACGTTTAATCGGCCAAATACGGAGCGCTTTTCTCGCTTTGTTAGCGTGCATTCAAGTAAACATAAGCAAGCTGGTGCCACTCAAGTAAGTCAACTCGGCGGTGAACAAATCAAGAGTGAATTTTTGCTCGTTGGGCGCCTGACAGTTCGCGAAGGCATTCGCTGCGGCCTGAAAAGCAAAGACAGCCGAGGCGTCGTCGTTTAATCAGCGGCTCCAAATTTAATTTCAACGCCTTTGCAATGAGGCTTGTGTTTCGTGACATTAAGTCGCTGATATTGTTCCTTATTTTGGAGGAGGAGGAGGGGGGGGGTTACATTCATCATAAGCACAGGTCTTTGCCTTGGGATGTTCTGCTAAAAAAAAAAAAAAACAGGCCTCTTTATCATCTCATAATATGTTTATCGCTGCCTCCAGCGCCTCGGCGACGGAATGTAGCATCATTACTGCTTCCTTGGCAGCCATTTGTTTTATACTATTTCTCCTCATTAGTGAGTGGCCCTTATTCCATCACACGCTTTTCTCCCACTCGTTTAGTCCGGTGATCTGACGGCAAAAACAAAAACTTGGAGCCATTTCGGCCTCGAACGGACGACTAAGAAGGAGGATTCATCGTAGGGGCAGATAAGCAGGTTTACTATCGACAGTCGGGAGCCGGCCTCTTATCTGCAACCGCTGGATCCCCCCCCCCCCGGATTCCCGAGGCTTTATTACGCATCACCACCGTCGCATCTCTCTCCTCTGGCGATGAAGAGCGGCGTAATGAGGGAGAGGAGGTGCGGATCAGGAGTAGCTGGGGAGTGCATTAATCACGGTGGTAAAACGCGTGGCTTGCTGCGACGGGGCGGCGACGTGGATGCCTGCGGTGCGTTAAACTTTGCAGGTGTCCAAGTAGCAGGTCAAATGCATGCGGAGGAATTTGCCGGATGGAGAGATTTAAAGTGTCACAGGTGAAGCGCTCCGATAGGATGGCGTGCTGACCCCGTGTTGACCCTTATTAGAATGTTGGCGCAAAAGCATACCGATTTTGGATGATTCACGCCGAGATAATATTTATTTAGGAAATTGCAATCTATTCCCACCTTAATGGCTTTGCGCAATTTCTCTCTCTGTTTGTTTTCACGCAAGGAGGACGGCGGCGAAGAGCTCGACGAGAGCGGACCTCTGTCAAGGTTGAACCAAAACAAAAGTTTGATTTTTTTTTTTTTTTTAATCGTTCTCCATCTCCTCATCGATTCTATGTATGATTTAAATAATCAAACGGAAAAACAATCACAAAGGACGGGTTCCAATATGTAAAGTGGAGGAGCTGCTCTCTTTGTGTTTGTTCATTTCATCTTTAGTGCAAAGAAAGAATTCTTTATTGTGAAGCCGTATATAAATACAAAAATGAGAGGCAGTTAACCTCTTTGCGCAAGGAAAGCTCTTAAAAAGCATGAATGTTTTTCTTTTTTATTTGTCCCTGTGGTGTGTAGGAGGACACTTTGTGCTTCAGGGAAAAGGTTTAGTTTAGTGTCAGTATTGTATTTCCCGTTGTACGTTTGAATCTTTTATTTTTATGGCCTATGAGTGGTTTTTATATTATAATAGCGATTTAAATACTGCATTAGCGCCGGTTAGTGATCGTGATTGGGTAACAGACCGCCGTTGTTTTGCACTCAATTTAAATGATTTGTTCCTTGGCATATGCAGTACTACCCCGACAAAAAAGTTTGCAAGAAATTGATTGTGTCGTTTGTGCGTATTCTGCAAATAGCAACAATTTAGCAAATCTTTATGAGAGAGTTGAGTTGGATAATGTACAAAAAAGAAAAAAACCTTTTAAGACTTGTAACTAAATTTATTTTTAAATGTATGATTATTTATTATTTATTATTTATTATTTATTATTTATTATTTATTATTTATTATTTATTATTTATTATTTATTATTTATTATTTATTATTTATTATTTATTATTTATTATTTATTATTTTTGCCAAAAATGTGCCATGACTGAAAACTATGTGGTACAGAATTTCGGAGACATACACTCTTAAAGACAAATTTGGTTTAAAAAAATGGACCAATGCATGACATCCTGGGTTGTTTTTGCAGAAAATAAGCCCTAAATTATTTTTATTTATTTTTTTTTTTTTTTTGGAGGGAGGAAATAACAATACAAGAAGGTGGGTCAAGTTGTTCCAATTAGTGGATACGTCCATTTTTGACCCAACCTTTTGTGTTATTTGTTACACAACTGATTTTAGCTTTCTTCAAGTAGTGGCGAAATCGGGGCCCACTGATGCACTTAATACTTGTCTATTCCCATTATATAAAGCTTATTTGATATATTTTCCGGGCTATAAGCCGCTACCCTTTTCCTAGATTTTGAACCCTGCGGCCAATACAACAGTGCAGCTTTGCTGTGGATTTTTCTTTCACCAGTAGGGGCGCTCTATGTTTCAGAGAATACACTAAATAAATCTTTTTTTTTTTTCTCTTGGGTCTGTTCTGTTTTAATTAGCAAAAGGCACCGTTTTAAGAATCTTTTTTTTATTTTTTTTAAGAGTTGCTGCGGCTTGTGTACAGCAGTGGTTATCCAGCGCAATTACCAGGACTTTCTAATTAGAGCTGGGCACTTGACCCTTTTTTGCCAGTGAGTCCCCCGCCCTCCGGCCGCTATCTTTGTACCGTTCATAAAAATCGTCGGCCCCCGACCCAGCTCTCCATTCGGAGTAGAAATGTTTGGCTTTGATTTGAACAACTCAACAAATGTTTACAGAACACAATGCCGTAAGATGACAGGATACATTGACCACTAAAACAACTCTTTGGATGGACTGTGAGAGTCTGTGGGCGATTTCATTAGTTTTCATACTTTTTGTATGTTATCCCACTCAACTCTTCAGACTATCAATCTTGGAGCAATTTGCTGCGTGATGAATGGTTGGTAAAGAAAAAAATTGGACGGAAGAAGGATTGCGTCTCGGAGTGAGCTTTGTGCTGCAGTCAGCAGACTCTTTTTGCACGTCGCGCACCTCTCAGCCTCCAGAGGTTATTCTATTGCCACCCTTGCAGCTGTTCCACTCGTCGATCTGTCCTCTTCTGCCACTGGATATTTACTCTGCCCGCTTGCTAGATGACTCCCGAGGATGGAGCGCCGAGGAGGGAGCGTTCACTCCATCTCATTTGGGCGTCGGCGGGCCTCTCGTGTCCCTTGGGGGAAACAAAGAGGAGAAGCAAACAGATAGCATTGAAGGCTTTTAATAAATCAGAATACACCTATCTGACAGTGTAATTGCTTTCCATTGCCTGGCCCAAATTTACCAGCAAGCGAGAGGAAGGTGGCAAAGAAGAGGAGGAGGGGGGGGGGGGGGGAAGAAAACAAGAGAGGGCAAAATGACAGGCAGAGGAATGCAGAGCGAGCTATACAGTAGATCATTTGTTCAGGGAGAAAGAATGAAAATTAATGAAAAGAGAGTTGCTCGCACCCCCAAAGGCAGCCATGCTTGAAATTCTCTTTGAGGGAAACCTAATTTGTTTTAAATGGGCAAAAAACATATTTCCAAGCAAGGAGGGTGGCGTGGAGCGTCCGTCTGGCCGTCTGCTTGTCTGCCTGTCTTGAGGACGCCATGCTCTGAATAACTCAGCTGAGGGGAAGAAAACACAGGAGCCTGTTAATAACGCCACTAACAGCGTTCTCTTTCTACGTGAGTGCGCGCCGTTTCTCCCTCCTAGAATGTCTGAACACCGTGTTCAGAAGTTGTCGAAAGTTACTTGCAAAACATGCAGCCTATCGACTTGCCCACTTTCCGCAATCAAATCCAGAATCTAAATCGAAATATGTATTGAACAGAGATGGGCACTCCGCAGTCATTCGTTTTGTGGACGGAGGCCGGAAGACAAGAATTTTTTTTTTTGAAAGGACGAACTAAGCAAAGACGGAAGTGGGTTCGTCCATCCCTTTAATTGTCCCCCGTCTGAGGGAAGTGTCCGTCCGATTCAACATATAATCGTATCGGGGTATCGGGTTAAATGAGCTCTGTGATTGGTTGTTAGCTAGCGAATCAGTGCACTGGACAAAAGCGAAATTCAACACTAATTATCAAGAAGTAAATCACTAATTTTTCATATCCTCTATGAACGTAACGGCTGGCTGGACAGAATAGCGCGAAGATGAAGTAATCACACTCATTCAAATAAGACGTTTTTGACGTCACCGTCAAAGGCTATGCATTGACTGTCGCCCCCCGATGGCATGGAGGGGTACTGCTTCAAAAGGTTCCGAGTCGTTGGCGTCTCCGTCGGGCTTTTGTGGTGTGCTCTTTCGTCACTTTCCAGTCTGACATGTCGACTTCAAGGCCGCCGCAACATTTAACCTCGACGGCCGACGTCAATTGGTGCGTAGAGGCTTTTTTTGTGTTTTGGAATGACGCCGCTAGCCGAAGCACCCGGAGTAAACCCAAGGACAGGCTGAACAGGCAAACCGTGCACACAAATGCCAAAGCTGATTTGAATCCTGAACCTCGAGAACAGCTGTACGCTGCCGATTTAAAGAATACAAAACAACTTTATTGATATAGCGCATTTCACGACAGCTGGAGCGGAAATTAGACAAATTAAAACACAGAAACACGATTGTGAAACAACTTCACCTGTGCTATTCCGTTCCCTAGGGTGTCTGTAAACCACACTTGAAAGTCTAATAAACGTTTGTAGGCGGTCCTGCTTCAGCTCCGTAATTAAATGTGAACAAACACATGACACTGTGGGAAGAAACGATGTCCCGGCTAATCCGCTCTTATTTTAGTTTTCTTTCAAAAGGAAAATTCTCCGTTGACGACGAATACATTGTCACCCTTGTGAGGTTCGGATGATTTTCCCAGTCTTGTTCCGTCAGGACTGAAGATTTATTTTTTATTTTTTTGCTTCATTTGCTCCCATCAGATTCGATAGATTCTCCTCTCCTTGAATTTCACCCCGTTGTACGTCGACCTGTGCTTTTGCAATAAAACAATCTAAATATGAAACCCGTTAAATGATGATATCAGTGCAAATCATTGGACGGCATGTTCAGCAAACAAACTTCTGTCGTCGACACGACTGCGAGCACTAAAGTGTTGCGAGGCTTATTCATCAATGTGAGCTCCGGAGGACTGAACTGAGTCAATAAGCCGAGGTTGACAGACAGGTGACGCTTAAAGCAAATGATTGTGGAAGTCTCCTCGCCTTGTGTCACAAACCTCAGCGCTCTACAAAGCGCATGGCAATTCTCACTGAAGCAGGTCACATGACAATGGATCCTTGACCTCACTCCATACGATGAGCTCTCAGCATCCACTTATCCCGTCGTCGCAGGATTGCCCTTCAACCGTACCATTTCCGAGCCGAAATGCCGAGTAATATTCATGTCGCATCGCAAGCCGCGTTCCTTCTCGCCTCTCTATCGGCCTTTCGGGTTCTGAATCTCGAACCTCCCACCGGCTCAGCCCCCTCGGACTCGGACCAGCAGCCCCGCACACCCGGCGGGACCTGGAAAGCGCCGATAACAAACCGGTCTAGCCAAGCGACTGATCTTCTCACGCCTTCCCCAACGTGGACCCACCTTGCTCTCATTTCAGACTCTTCTTCTTCTTCTTTTTTTTTTTTTTCCTCTCATTGTTGCACTCCCCAGATGGCCAAAATATATTTCATCTTTCTTTTGACTTCTTTTATTTTACCTGTAGCGTGTAAGGGAGATGGATGCCAGTATCTGTGTCTCTCTTCTAAGGCGCCATGCCTCTTCATCTGGACACCTCTGCACCTTCGTATGATGATTTAGTGCCTCTGTTCAGTCACTTGATTGCCTTGAACAGGTCTCGGGCTCGCTGAAAGAATTGCGGCCTGCTTTTCATCATCGCCTCGGCAGAATCGAGTGCCGTGTCCGCTGGGAGGCAAATGCCAGAGGGGTGGGAGTCCGTTTCTTTCTCTCTGGCTTCTTCCTTTAGGTTGTTGAAAACATTTAATGGGCAATTAAAAATTCATTTGCTTTTTTTTCTGGTTCACCAGCAGTTTGAAAGAAAATGTTAGCATTTTGTTTTTCTCGTGCTTTGGAGATGTCATTAAAATGTGACAGACAGAATTGAAATGAAATCTCTCTCTGATGTAAAACCGTAATGAGTAAGCAAGCCTTGCGGGAAATTGCAGACCTTGTTGTCAAAAGGACGGCAAATACAGGCGTGGCGTGTAAAAAAAAAAAAAGACAGCTGTTCGAAATATTTATTGAGGGAGGAGTAATTGGTATGGGTGACGAGAACATATTTATATTAGCTGCACAACTCGTAAAGTCGTCATTTTCTTGTTGGCTTTTCCACTCACTGTTGGCACTTTTTTCTTGCGACTACCGGATGATAAAATGTGAAAATTCCGCAGCGTTTCTCACCGGTGCTCGGCCAGCATTTCAAGTGTGCTGGGCGGATAGCGTGAGTTTGGTGGATTCCAATAATACAGGTGTGGGCAAACTACGGCCCGGGGGCCACATGCGGCCCGTGAAACGTTTTAATCCGGCCCGCCGAACTTGGAAAGAAAATTCAATTGTGTTTTATTTTCAAAATACTGTGGTTTTTCCAAGACACATATTTTGTTGTAATGCTTTTGTTCACTTTCATTTCAAATTAAATGTATTTTTTTTTCTCCCCGATGAGGTGAGGTTACCGAAACACTCCATCCATCTGCTCCCGGTCCGGCCCCCTCGGTCAAATTTTAGAACCCATTGTGGCCCGCCAATCAAAATATTTTCCCACCCTTGCAAGAATAGATACACATGCTAACATTAGCTTAGTCTTTTGATCAAATACTCCACCATCTCTGGCCCATTTTCTTGCTCTCTTGTTCCCCTCGATTGTTGCTTTGATTGATTTGTTAGCATCCTTTCCCACTGCCGTGCAGTTTTTGTCGTTTCTCTGTGGCATGATGTGGAAAAGTGACAGTACCAAACTATGGCGAATAAATAAGTAAACTGGTCCCGGTACTCCGCATCCTGCTAAATACTGGTCACAACAACGTCTCCAAGTGTTTGGACATCACTCATGTATTGACTTGAAAAGGTTCTGGTGTCACAATGCAGTCACTTGTCAAATGCGTCACAGTAATTGATGGACTTTGCCCGATCATTTCAAGTCCACATCAACGCGACTGTCCATCGTGAAGGACAGGAAATAAATGCATCCAGCCTGCTGCTTTTTGAAAATGGATTACTTGCGCCACTTACGCAGACTCGCGGCTGCATACCAAGTTTGAAAGGAAGGACCGGGCCCAATGACTGATGATTGCGAGATGTTTGTATGAGCAATGAAACGATTCTTTCCAACTCCATCTTTCTTCCTCGGTTGCTGTGGAAACAGCTGAGCACGTTTGAGATTCCCCCACTACATTCACCCACTGAAGTTGCTAAATTTCAAGGTTCACGTGTTGCAGACAGTTTTCTGCTTTACAAATTGTCTTGAGGAGAATTTTCTTGAGCATTAAAAGGATGCTTGGATGAGCTGAACATTGGCATTTATGTAATAGGTTTGCATGTAAAAAAAAAAAAAGAAAATACCCCCCCTAAAAAAGACTCTGTTGTGATTTTAGTCTTTTTTTGGGATGCGATTGACGACAAATTGACACGCCCCCTTTTGAAGCTCGGCTTGTTATTTTTTTCCAGTTTCAGCGTCTACGTCACGTAATATTGCGTGAACGGTCATTTGTGTTTTCTAAAATGGCGACCGATCACCACCAAAATACAAATGCACATTACTACTTGTTCACTTTAACCAGTGAAAGTCAAAAAGTGCTCTGCACAATAGTTTGGATTTATTTACATCAAATTAGTGCTCATCTGATCACCTCTACAAACTCAAAAATAGCATGCCGATCGATTCTCCACTTACACAGGCTGACGCGGACAAGAGCAAGAATGCGCACGCGAACCCCGACTGGTTATATTTCTGACATTTAGCGACGCTAGAGTCGTGTCAACTCGGAAGGAGGCAGACGGCAGCTGACAGTGTTCAGCAAGTGTGCATTCAATCCATAAGACAGACGTATATGTTTTCGAGAACGTAGACCCCACCTCCCAAAGACGTATTTATACGTCTTAGCCTTTTTTTTTTTTCGTCATAGCTCCGTGTTTTTATTGCATTAGAACACAATATTCTGTTGGCCTTGCAAAATCAGTCAAAAGCCAGAAAAATGCTGGAATAGTGAAAATGTCTGGGATTGAATGAGTTAAAAGTAGGCCTTTTTCAAGTCGTCACTTATTTGCTAATTTCTCCAAAACGAATGTATAAAAAAGAAAATAACCACTTTCAGATGCCAAAAAAACATGTAAACTGAGCTTGTTAGTGAAAAATGGACCATCTTGGCTTGAGAGATACTTTTAAGTTTCAGCGTCGGCGCTTTCATCTCTATTCAATTCCTGAACCGCAGAGGCAAAAGTGGGATCTACGGTGACGAAGGACAATAGGAAGGCTACTTGAAAAGGCAGTAACCTTTCCCGGTTTGGAACATGTCCGATAGAGATCCCCGTAGTCCGCCTTTGTGAAGCTGTCAAACCGCTTACCAATGAATTCCGAACGATCCTCAAGAGGTCTTGTCCAAGCCTCTTGCGGTGTCCATCTTCTTTCTTTCCCGGATCAATAGTTGTCTTTATTTTGAATTCATTTCTCCTCCTTTGACAGGGCGGCCCTAAATGTCTGCTTTAACTTGCCTCTCACAGCCTTGCTCAAAGCGCATTTACATACACATCAATCATGCTGTCAAATGCAAAGGCATGACGCCGTGTAAAATCCACAATTGGATTATGGCCTTGTCTCATCCCTGACACCGACTGCTCTCGGCCGCTCGGCTGGCTGGCTGACTAGACTGTTGATGCTCACGTCCAACATCTTGAATTGTTAGCGGTGGATGTCTCTGACTATTATGCTTTGTGTACACAACACTTGTTTTACACGCGCTATGAGGTCTTCATTTTTAACCTTATCCTTAACTCGTGAGAAATCGATGCACTGAGACATCTTACTGCATTTTGATCAGACACACAGCCGTGTAAAAAAAATAAAAAATAGGACGCTGCACCACTCAACGCTTAGGGCCTGATTTGATGACATTTTACGTGTGCAAATGCAGGCCCAAACTTGAAAAAAGCGATGCCAACGTCACAAAGGCAAAATAAAAAGCAGCGAGGAGAGCCTTTTTCCGCTTGTGTAAAAATATATCAACAAAAGTCATTGCGACATGCAGCATGGTCTCTTCTGCAATGCAATTTTGGGAGCCTGTGAAAAGTCCTTTCAACTCTGCCTTCCTATATTCATGTGTCCAGGAGCAGATCGATGGAGTGTTTTGGTAACCTCACCTCATCGAAGAAAAAAAATCATTTAAAATGAAAATGAACAAAAGCATTCCAACAAAATATTTAGAAAATAAAACATTCACAAGGTTTATTCATTTAAATTTTTTTCAAGTTTGGTGGGCCGGATTAAAACGTTTAATGGGCCACATGTGGCCCCCGGGACATAGTTTGCCCACGCCTGCTTTAAATGGTGTCATTTTAAACTTCATATTGCACTTGCGGTTTTCTCGTTGATTTTGTATGGTGAGGAAAAAAAATGATGATGCGACATTTGCATTTGTCAGGAGCTTTATGTATACTGGAACCAGCCGTATTTTGCTGGCGAGATTGAAACTATTTCTCCCTCGTCCAGCATACCCGATTCAAATGATCAGCTCATCAGCAAGCTCTGCAGAAGCCTGATAACGATCCTGATCGTTGCAATCAGGAGCGTCGGAGGAGGGAAACATCTCAAACATGCTGGATAGTTGCCCTGGAGGACCGCAGTTGGTGACCTCTGGATTAGAGTGAGCACACAATTTAGCACCTGCTCTTTTGGGATCTTTGTAAATCAATTTGTCTTTTAGGAGAAAAAAGCTGTTGAATTCAAACAAGACTGCAATGTTTACACTTCATGATTTGTTTTGTTTATCAAGCATATGACAGCAAAACTCCGGCAAATGAAGCATATTTTTGGGGGCTGCTTTCTGATGGCTCTTGGTTGGTTGCGTTCCATTGGGTGGTAAATTGGTAGTTGTGTCGTTGATTATTCTGTGGCAGTTGATTGGTTACTCAGTTGGTAATTGATAGCTTGGTGCATTAGTATCGTATTTTCCAAACTATAACTTTTTTTTTGTAGGTTGGCTGGTCTTGCGATTTATACATGGGGGGAAAAAACGTAATTTCACAGACAGCCAGGAGAGGGTACTCTAAACTTATGCAGCAATATCTCCGACCCCTTACAAAGACAACCAAGAACGACACAAAATGCCCCTCAAGGGAATCATATTCTGAAGACTACAAAACTGGACGTGGTGAAATTTGCAGCTGAAAACTGTAACAGATCAACAGAGAGAAAGTTTGGAGTGATTGAGAAACTTGTCAGGGACTGGTAAAAAGCGTAAAGGCAACTTTTACTGCGATGACGAAAACAAGAACCAAAAAAATTCCCGAAATACGGTACGTTCGATAATTGGCTTCTGACATGGTTGAGAGGTATGTTAGTTGGTTAAGCTCTCTTGGATAGATGATTGGTTGCCAAATGTGTTGTCAGCATGGCGGGTCGGTTGATGACCCTGCAATATGACCTTTCCGTAAAATGTTACATTAAAAGCTCTCAACATGGTGGTTCAATAAGCGAGTTGGATTTCCTCTCAGGACAACCACAATAGGTTTCTTCATGACATACTGGTAAATTTATCAAGTTTTTTTTTTATATAAACGATATAAATCAGTGGTCCCCAACCACGGGGTCGTGGACCGCTACTGGTCCGCAGACTACTCTGGACCGGTATTGCGAACTTGCGGTACTTCTATTTTATTTTGAAAAGTGACCGGCTTCACTCCATTACATCGGACTCTAATTGGATGCTAATTATCTTTGTCGCATTATACTAATATCAAACCCTCAAACTTGCAAAATGAGTAAAAAAAGAGACCATGTACGGAGCCCGCTCTGCAAAATATGTGGCGAGGGGCAATCTTCGCTCCCCGCCAACGGATTGCCGGTTCTCAAACATTATAGACTTGAATGAACAGGTCCACAGCAGAAAAAAAGATTCTGGCCCACTCATATAAATGACCCAATTAACCCGCAAGCATGTGACCGTCTGAAAGCTATCATTAATTTATTAAAAGGTCATCTGAAACGGCGTTCAAACAGTAAAGCTAGATGAGGCAGCAACCGGTTGATGAAGGAAATCCCTCTGCGCCGAGAGCTTGGCGATGGCAGCGTGCACGCTTCATTTGAGTGTTTGATCCCGGCAACGGTTTTCCATCATCGGCGAACCCCTGGGTTGCATCTTTATGAGTTGGATTGGCAAACACATATGACGATAAGAGAGAATGTTTACCTCTGAGGTGTTGCCGGCATATAAACCGCCTCATTCTTCCGCTCAAGCACTTGCAATTAACCACCAACTACGGTGTAAATGGTAGTTTTTGTTTTTTTGTTTTTTTTGCTCTTAAGTGTGGGCAGAATAAGAGCAAGAAATCATCACAAGATCGTCGGCCTGTTAATTGGAGTGGATTTATAGCAATTAGAGCTTCTGTTCTTGCAGCCTTGGGAAAGACTAACTGAAAGAATTCTTAATGTTTTTATACTTCATCTGGTGCTTCTTTGCATACCACCATTTTTTTTTTTTTTCATTTTAGTCAGACGTTAAGTGGCAATTGCAGACTCGCGTGAAGCGTAACTCTTTTGTTTTCCCTCTTCGATGGACAAACGATTTCGGTATCATTCACCCTACCGATATGATTATGTAGCTTTCGGTCTCACAGCCGCAAATACGTCACCGTTCATTTGCATTCCCAAATTGTTTCATTTATCAGCTTCGGTCAAGCCTTTCCATCAGAATGATGGTCATTCAATTGAGCCGATAACACCGCCCCAAGCATCCTCGTGTGAGAAAACTTTGCACGTCTGTGTCTTTGTGTGTGTTTGCAAAGTGCATTTTTGGGTAGAAAAAAAAAGCACTGCAGAAAAATAAATCAAGCAAGGTGATGATAACTTTGGTGTTGACACCGCGATCCATCGTCTTGCCTCCGCACTGAGTGCTTTTATTTTAGCCAGCAGCACAAGAAGCAGCAGGCTGCCACTGAGAGGCTTTCTACGAGCGTATAATTGTTTTGGGGTAATGAGCTGTAAAAAAAGGACAGACAAAAGGGGAAACGCAAGCACAGGAGCAATGACTAGTAGATGGCCGGATAAATAAAAGCAGCACGGTAAACATGACGAGCAAAACAAAGGAGCAATTTGAGAGAGCACATGCAATTACTTTTTGACCTCGCTTCCACCTTTCAACTACAACGTAATCTGGAAAAACGCTTGTACGTAATGAACCTTGTTTACATGTGCAGTGTGCAATCAAAAAGAAGACTTCATTTAACCTCACTCGTCCTCGCAGGAAATTGTTACTGCTTTCTTCTTGCGAAGGTGAGTTCGTAGGTTGATAGATTGGTCGGTCGGTGAATGGTTGGTCAAGAAATTGTTGGCTTTGGTTGGATGGCTGGACAGTCGTTTGGTTGCTCAGTCAGCATTTGATTGTGTCGTTGACTAGTAGGTTAGTTGGACGCCAAATTTATCGGTTGGTTAGTGATTGATTGGTCATGGGTTGGTTACACTGACGATTGGGTGGTTGCTTAGTAAACATTTGGTAACTTGGACCCAATTGGTCGGGTGGTCATTTGGTTGCTGAGTTAGCAATTGATTGTAGGGTTCAGGTTGTACTAGTTAACTAATAGGTTAGTTTGATGCTAAATTGATTGGTTGGTTAGTTAGGGATTGGTTAGTTGTATTTGTACTATGGGTTGTTTTACACAGACACTTGGGTGGGTGGTCAGTAAACTGTTGGTAACTTGGTTGGTTAGTTGTCTGGCTGTTGACCCAATTGGTCAGGTGGTCGCTTGGTTGTTCGGTGAATGTTAGGTTGGTTTGTTGTTTTCTGGATTTGTAGCACAGATGGCTGGTTAGTAGTCAGTAAATCACATGGTTAGTTAGTTGTCTGTTAGTTAATAGTTCAGTGAACGGTTGACAGGGCGGTTGATTGGTTAGGTTGGTTAGACTACGGCTGATCATTGAAAGGTATCTCAGTCGGTGGGAGTTTGGTTGGTTGGTTTATTGGAGGGCTCGCTGCCCTGTGAACGTTTGGTAGGTTAGTTGACGTAATGAGTTAGCTGGTTTGTCAATGAATTGATATTCAGTTCATTGGTTGGTTGTTTGGTTGATGGCTTCATGGACAGATTGTTGGTTGTATAAATAACAGTTGGTCTGTTGTTTATTTGCTAGTTGACATACAAATTTGATTTTTTTTGCTTAACAGGTTGGTTGTTTGATTAGACGTCAATGAATTAACGTGACAGTGAAGTCGATCAATGGGTTAGTTGGTTAACTTGATTGATTGACTGGCTGGATGGCTGGACTGTTGGTTGGTTGTTCATTAAATAAAATTAGTTGGTGGATGGGTGATTGATCAGTTTGGCGTTTGGTGGATGAGCTATCTGGTTGATTGCTCGGTGCATAACGTATCACACCTAATCAGCAAATCGACCTCCACCATCGGCTTAAAAACAAAATCAATCATTTATGAAGTATTGAATAACGTTGTAGCCAATACTAATGAATCGCAACAGCGGAAAGGAAGTAAAGTTTCATTTTCATTTGAAGTTTGTCCGGAACCTGTGTGAACAAAATCTAATACGATTATTATGCAGATGAAAGTGTTCTGATGGGATTTAGCATACATACAAATGTCTGAACATACTTAATGGCATTTGCCTGCAATGCAGCTTTGAGCCTGCACACCCATCACCAAAATTGGATTTGATTTGTGGACATTTTTAATCCGATGAGATTGTCAACATGTGACTTCACAGCAAATGTTAAACAAAAAAAAAATGTTGCTCCTTATAAAAATCCAACATTAGTGTATATACAGAAAACTGTCTTCAAAAGTACAAATCTATGCTTATAAGAACAAAACTTCCTTGATTGAGTTCTAGAATGTTTTAAGACAGGGGTGGGCAAACTTTTTGATTGGCGGGCCACAATGGGTTCTAAAATTTGACCGAGGGGCAGATGGATGGAGTGTTTTGGTAACCTCCTCATCAGAGAAAAAAAAAAAAAAACACGTTTAATTTTAAATGAAAATGAACAAAGGCATGACAACCAAATATCTGTGTTTGACACACCAGAGTATTTAGAAAATAAAACATTAACAAGGTTATTAATTTCCTTTTTTTCAAGTTTGGCGGGCCGAATTAAAACCTTGAACGGGCCGCATGGGGCCCCCGCGCCGTAATTTGCCCACCCCTGTTTTAAGTTTATTACGTATTTTCATACATTTGTGCCATAAGAATGAAAAGCATTGCATTGAGCATTATGGGAACATAACTTCCTTTTCACATGTGTTGATGTTGCTTCATATGTGCACTGTGGGCGGTTTTGTAAAAAATAAAAGAATAAAAAATAAACGGTTTTGCGGGCAAAACAAGGGCAAGGAGCCGCTCCCAGGTTGGGCGGATAGCATCGATTTCCATTGAACGAGTGAGCGAGGGGTCACTTTGTCTCGCGCAACCTTTCCACATTAAACTTACCACTCTTCGTCAGATCAAAATTTCCACCTTCCACGGCTAGGAGAATTTTAATTAGAACTCAGGGCTATCTCATCTCTGAGTATGTGATGAGCTAAAAGACTAATTCCCATCCCCCCACCCCACCCCACCGCCATTCCCCCATCGCAACCTCCTCGAGCCACTCTGTCTGTTATTTAATAGGCTCTTTGTTATCTATCTACTTGGGTTTGCCAGGTACTTAGGGCCCCTCCATTGGAATATTGGCTATTCTGATGAGGCAGGCAGCTGTGTGCTCCACACAGATGGCGTGTGCTCTAATCAGCTCTCTCAAAAGCACAGCTCTCATATCTCCTGCAAATGTATCCTTTTTCTGATTGCCAAACACAGAGCCGCAAATTGTTATGAACAAGATAGATGTATTTACCGGCAGCATGAAAGACAGTGGCACCAAACAATTCAATCCCTTTCAGGTTGATGCGCATTGCCGAGTGCACTCTCCTGTATGAGGACATTCGCTAATGGGGGGCTATGAATAGGATTCAAATTGGCCCTCTCCAAATGAGTTATTATGGGAGATAACTGTTCCAAATTGATGCTATACAGCGCGTTCCGTCTGTTTGACAGCGCGGTTCAAGGACGACTATGTAACCTTGCGAAAGACCGTGCATTGACTCGCAAAATCAATTCCAAATCCAGGAGACAAACGTCCATGGACAGACGTCCGCGTAAAAACGCTCAACGAGTGTTAACAACCAGTCCAGAAGATCCGAGTGGGGGAGGGGTGACGCCATCCGTGCCAGCAGATTCATGCAAGTTAAACAAGCAAAATGGCACGCTTGCATTTTTCCTCTCCATCCACATTTAATTTCCACTTTATTAACAGCAACGCACATTTTAGCCTTCAACATAAAAATGCTGTGTTCAGCTGACACCTTTTCCAATAACAAATTAATGAGCATGCATAATACGAGCAGGAAATATAAGCTGCTGGGAAGCTCACTGTTGTTATCCCATACTTCCTTTTGGCCGAAATGGACAATCTAGTCCTTGGACTTCATTGACCATAGTAGTTATTACGATTTTTTTTTTCTGGGAAAAGTTTATATTTCCATATTTCTCTTTTGTCTCCATTAACACTAAACACTTGGGCTGTGTTTAAAAAATCCAAATCAATTTGAATCGATTTTCCTTTCGATAGACCCAATTTCGATTCATAAAACTACATATTGTTGGAATTTTAACTATTATCTGACTCCATTAACCAACATTCATCCAACAATTATGCACGCTTGTTTTCTGTTTTTAATATCGATACTTTTATTGTCTTTTTCCCCATCAATTTATATGACTTCACGCAAGAGCTTGTCATTACGCGATAGTAGTGTTTCAAAACAAAATGGCGAAATCGGTGAAGTCGGCGCCAACAAGCTTAAAGGCAGATGTATTTATTGTTTTGATCAGGTCATATTAAATAAAATGGATATGATTCGTAGAACTGCATTGGCTTCAATTCTTAATGGAAATATTCATATTTGTCTTAACAGTAAGCAGTTTGTTCTAACTGCAGCATTGGTTCTTCTGAGAATGCCTTTCATATCAAAGTCAAATTGGTACTGTGAGAAATCCTTGATTGAATCGAAAATCAATCGGGAATCGAACATTTAATTAAATCGGGCCCTTGTCTATCGACTCAAATCGATTTTGGAAATTTGAATCGATACCCACCTGTACCAAGCACTGACCAAAGCAGGTACTACACAGAGGCACACTGTTTCTAGTACCTGCTCAAGAATTTCATGCCAAGTGTGATATAAAGTCCTGCAGGACGCTCTTTACTTGAGCTGATTTGTCATTATAACATAAAAGGATTTGTGACAAAAACATTATCTGAACATGTTGCATTAACTCCACAGTCTCCACTTTGCTGCAGTTTTCTTGCTGCCCTCATCTCCCAGGAATAAACAACCTCCACATGCAAAGAAGTCCAAAGAAGAAGTGGGAAATCGACCACCCACTCGGACGCGAGTCACGCCAAGTGCCATTTGTCGGTTACTTTTCACGGGCGACTTTTATTTCCATAAACCCAAATGTGGCAAATTTACATTCTCCAGCCCATTCGAGAAAGTCTGACACCTTATCAATGAAGTTCCACCCTATAATTAGTGCCTTAATCACACCCCTTAATTCAACTGTTCCACAGCCTATTACCCCCTCCCTCCGTGTCTCTTCCCACTGTGCTCTCCCAAAAATGAAAAAAAAAACGAAAAAAAAAAAAAAAAAACACTGCCCTCTTCTTCTATCGGCTTCTTTTGCTCCCCTTTGTCCCGCGTCGTGCCTCCGTCGTTATCTTCCTGCCTGCCCAACACCTCTGCCCTTCACCCATGTGGCTCTCCGATGGCCAAATGAGTGAATCCTTCTCATTAGCAGTGCAGTGGGCCAACACGCCTGGAGGGAGACACGCGGTTCAGTACTGAGCTCAGCAAAGCTCCTGGGACTCAATGAGATAGTTAAGCAATGAGGTTTAGCGCTCGATTGTGTGTGTGATGCGCCGATGGATGTGTTAGCAAGAGAGGATAGACAAGAATACATTAAGCAAACAAAGTGCACATTGGCGGGTTATGTGGTGGTTGTGCTACGCGAACCACTACGCTATCAATAGCGCAACAGAAAAATTTGCTTGAAATGATTTCGGCTTTATTTGTACTCGGGCTGTATGATTTATCGTTTTGGGTCGGAAATCGTGCTCTCGGACGATGCGATTTTGATATTATTGAAGCTCTGTTTTTTTTATTTTATTTTTAAGGGCTCTTGTCCCCCACACTCTCATAGCAGGGCACACTAGCCAGCGACATATTGATTTAAAAAAAAAAAAAAAAAAGTGTCGTGCGGTCACCCGTAGTCCCAGAATGCTCTTTTTGGGAGGAAAAAAAAAACAAAAAACAATATAAAACAGGACAAACCTAAGAGATAAAAAATTGAGATTTATTTAGCGTATTTCCAGAACTATAGAGCGCCTCTACCGGCGAAAGAAAAATTTACAGAAAAGCCGCACCATTGTATTAGCCGCATGGTTCAAAATCTAGGAAAAAAGTAGCGGCTTATAGTCCGGAAAATACTGTAGTTTATTTTGCACAATTGCTAGGTGCCAAGCTATCTTGCGCCACAGCAGTACAAACTTTATTTGTGCAAGTACTTTTTAAAAACTTGAGAAAAAACTGCCCCCCTCACAAAACCTCTTTAGTGTCCTTGATTTATTCCAGTAATAACTTTTATTTTATTTTTATTTCCGTTTGTAAATGTCACTGTACAATGTGAAGAAAATCGCAATTCAAAATCGCAATATCTGTCAGAAAAATTGCAATACAATTTTTCCCGGAAGTGGTTCGACCCTAATTAGTGCCACAGAAAAGCAGCTCGTAAGGCAACATCATCTTTGATACGTCTCTTGGATCTCAATTGAAGGTGCTCATGCGCTTCACGATGTGATCAGCAAATGCGTGTTCTTGCCTCCAATGCTGTAGTTGAGTATTCCACACGGTAATGCAAATATTAGAGAGCGACGACCACACAATATGATCACGTAGACTTGGTGAAGCAGCATATTGCTCATGTGCCCAATGTTACTGTCATTTTGGCATTTTTCTTTTTAAATGACAACGCCGTTTGCTTCCTCTCAACTTGGACGATCTGATCTGCTTTCTCATGATTGACGCCTGTGCCAACGAAACTTGCCGGGTCAGCAGCTTGCAATGAGTTATATTTGCTTACTACATTTGAATCCTGTACCAACTGCTGTGTGTGTTTCCACCATTCCCCTGGGTTTGAGGAAGACAGAAAAACAGCGTCATGTCGCCACAGTGGAACCACTTGGCATCGAGCCTCGCTCGTGCTTTTCCATAATGTGATTTGTCCTCGTGAAACCCCAAAACGCCCTCTCACCCTCAACCCTCTCATTAGTCCCTTCACCCCGCCTATGTCGAATTTCCACACTAACCCAATTAGCATCTCGTCAATAATGCTCAGCATTTCATTTTGCTGTTTTAATTAACAAATTCAATTTGCTCAAAACTGCTGTGAAAACAAATTGAAAGCACAGAAAATGAAAAGCCCTTAGCTTGAGTCGGAGCCTGGATGTAGCGAAGGTGATTATAGATGCGCCACTTGACAGTTTTCTTGTTTGTTTGACCTCAGGGGACTTTACCTCGGACTCCAAAAATCGAGAGGAGACCCTGCCACGGTTAACGGGGCACTGAGATCAGCTCAGTGCCCCGTGGTGCCGGTGGCACTGGCAACATTGTTGCCATGGACATTCACTACAAATAATCTGTTTAATTCTTGTGTCTTTCTGCTAATAATAATAATAATGTAATAAAAACCTGTCGGTAGGGGGTCAAAAGGAAATGGATGTACAAATGTGTACGTAATATATATATATATATATATGCATACACACCTGTTCAAAATTGCAGCACGGGCTAGACGACATAAGCTGGTCGACCTTTTGGACTGGTCACCAGTCAGTGATAGCGAATCACAAGAGTAGCGATGGCGTTCTGTGGGAAGGGTAGAAAAAAAAGACAGAAAGACAACATCTTCAGATGAAGGAAGGTCAAATTGTCTTCACTTGTTGTATTTATTACACAGTACTCAGCATTTTTTTAGGGTATACACCATGTATATAAAACTAAAACTAATAATAAAACTAATACGATTTTTTTTTTAATTAACAAAACAGAATAAAACGAATAGAATTTTGCCAACTAAATGAATTAGAACTATTTTACATGCTTGGTTGCAGCTGCAGCTGTTGTGCAATGCGTCACACAAATAAAGTTGTATTGCATTATTTGCTACATTCTACAACATGAATGAAGCACAAAATGTCGCTTTCTTTAAAGAAACATCTTATTGAAATGGTCAGTAAAGAACTGTTTGGTAATCATTGCAGCTCGGTATTCCTCCAACTCCATCAGCAAGTGTTTCATCGCGTCGCTAGCGAGCACACATTTGCTCGGGCACGACTTTGAACATCATCCAACTTTCTTCTTGTCATTATTTCTCCTCACATCCTCGTTTGTTTTCGCGCATTTTGACCCCGCTCTCATTTTCATACGTGTGATTAAAAGTTAGCAGACATCTGGTCAACGCGCCGGCATCTGGAGAGGGCGTCGTCGCTTGTTTTAACTCGCTTTCAACGAGACGCTTTTGTTTGCGTTTGTGTTTCTGTGCCGCTCCTTCAAACTCGTTGCCCTCGCTCTCCCGCTCTCTCTCTCTCCGCCGCACGCAGCTAATTATTATTCCATTTAATTACCAGTCGCGCAGCAGTCCGGCCCGCTTCGGCTTTAAAGAACCATTCAGCACTCCATTCCGATACCTGATTAAACTGAGTTAAATGGAAAAGTTATGCCGGAGAAAATGCTTTAGTCACGCGACATTTTGTTTCATTTCTTTTCTAATATGTCTCTCGCTGTCTGGTTACTTGAAGATAACGCCCATTTGAATTTGTTTGGGGGTATATTGTAAATATGAATATAAAAGCTTTTTGAAATGAGGGGGGTGGGGGGGGGGGGGTTGAAGCAATAAGAGGCAAACTGTTTCCGCCGCTTGCAAGTACACACAACACACTTTAATCCATAAAGGCAATAAACCGATAGGAACGTACGCGTCTCTTGACCTTCAGCTCTAATTAGGTCCAGAGGAGAGATGGGTGAACTTTTCAACCTTATGTCTTGTCTATTGATACTCCAACGGTGTTGTCTGGATAAAAGAACGATCAATAAAGTTCACTGTTGTGGATGGGTACAAGTTTTTGGAAACTTTAGCCATACCTCTGAATGCCGCTTCATGGACGCATCCCACTTTCATTGCCCATCTCTGACACATGATTTAAGACTGTAATAATAATATTTTTTTAAAATTGAATAACAATGGAAATATAACCATGGGTATTTTTTAACTTTCCCCTCCGGCCATTTTTAGAACAGATGTGGGACGGGATAACACAACACAAAAAAAGGGCTTGTTAAAACAAGGACGCAGGTGGATTTTAGTCCGGCCCACAAATGGCCCCCATGCGCGAAATGGGCAAAAGACAAAAATTGCCTCAGAACGCCTCAAAAGCGCCACCACCAACTGTTTGTGTAAGAAGAGACGTGAGACAGCAGTGTGGGTTCAAGCCTGTAATTCCTCATTCAGACATCACGTATTCCACGCCTCCACCTGTTACTGGGGCATACCATTACAAGAGGGGGAGCAAACCACAAAGAGAGAACAGAGGGGAAGTCAAACCGTTAACCCACTTCGGTTTAACAAAACACTTACCACCATAATAAGCCCATTATAAGGTAAGCAAATTTAGATAGTATACTAGCCAGCTAAATATTGTTACAGGGATTTTGGTATTGCCTCCCCACCCTCCTCTTGTAATGGTATGCCCAAGTAGCAAGTAGTCGGCGCAGGTTAAGTGAAAGAAAATAAGGAAATACAGGAACGCTTGAACGCACGCTTCTCTGACGTCTCTTCTTGCACAAACAATAATCTTGAAATAAACCTCTGCCGTTCGCATTTCCCCCGGAGACTTTTTTTTTGCCTTTATTTTCGCCTTTATTCTCGGACTGCAATGTTTTTCAGGATCATTCAAGTTTCGGCTGAATCGATACAAACGGAATTTAGTTCACAAATGAAATGCCATAATCAATGATGCCTCATTTCACAAGAATTCTCCCAGTGTTGTTGTTGAATGAATGCATTTGGAATATGAATATTTGTGTGTGTGTATAAATGATCAGAAATTCTGCGTTTGGAACTTTTTTTTTGATGATGCAGTAAAAATGACTTGATCTCTGCACTCTTGTAGTCCTGTGCTTCTTTGACTGAGAGGTCATTGATTGAGTATTTCCAGATAAACAGCAGGTCAAAACACCTGCACTCCATCAGGCCGGGGTCAATCAGAACCCGATGGGGAAATAATGATGGCACCGAGCCCTCCTCGCTCCGAGTGTGGATGAGTGCAATGGCGTGTTAAAGGTTCAAGAATGCTGTCGTTTTGTCCGTAGGTCAATACTTGCTCCCTTGCTGTCAATACAACATCATTGATTCTTGTGCCAGGTCAAAGAGGAAGCTTGCGGGATCAAATGTTAGCTGGATCGTTTGTGCGTTCAATCTTGACTTGGAGTGCATGTTGTTCGAGTCCTCACACATTCCCAAAAATATGCATGTTCGTTTCGTCGAAGATTCACCTATCATCTTATTCGATTTGATTCTCAACGGCCTGATTCAATTAAATTTTCGATTCTCTTTGATTTATTATTTTACCGTTTGCTGTAATTAAAAATATGAATATTTCAATTAAGAATTAAAGTCATTGCAGTTCCATGAATCATGTTTTATTGAACATGACCTGATCAAAATAATAAATACATCTGCCTTCATGCTTGTTGGCGCTGATTTCACGGCTTTCGACATTTTGTTTTGATACGCTACTTTTGCATAACGAGAGCTGAGGACATTAACGTGGGAGGAAATCGGAATACCCGGAGAAAACCCACTTAGGCACAGGGAGGACATGCAAACTCCACACAGGAAGGCTGCAGCCTGGAATTGAACCGTGAACTTCTGAACTGCGAGGCGGCCACACTAACCAGTAAGCGCCATGCCGCCCACTTCACACCCATATAATGTGCATAAATATGTGTATGAATGTCGCAATGAACCAGTTTGATATTCCTGAATCGTCACATAAGCATGCCCTTAATTTGACCAATGGTTTCTTTCTGTCCTTTCCCTAAAGTTCTTTTTCCGTCTGTCTCTATATGATCCACAGTCCGTTAGCCGACATAGCTGTGCTCCTGGCTGCCGCTCTCTAGCGGCAGCCTCTGATCCATACGCCCCCACTAACTCCCAGTAAAACAAAAGAATTGATTTGAAAATGCTTCCACTTGTCTTGGAATCTGCGCATGGCTTAGCACCGTCCTACAATGTTGACCAGCTCACTGAGCACACAGACAGACAGATCCCTCGTATCATCCACTGGACTCTCGGGCCTCATCGCACTTTCCTTGTTTGGGCTTCTTTTGGACTTCCATTCGGAACATTCGGTCGTTCTTTAGCGTTCTTGGCATTGGAACACCTTTGCAGAGGGGTTCGTAAATGGTCATAAAACATGGATTGACAAAATGAAAGAGGGCACGGGTTAGCGCCCTGTGGCCGCCCAGTTGGGGGATTTTCTCTGCTATTGGTGGTCTACCTTCAGGGTCTTCTTTGGTTTGTTTGAACTAAATCACAACACACAACAGACTTGCACAGGGCTCAGGAAACTCACGGCAACCCAGCTCGAGCGTCTTTGATAATGCCTCGAATGCCGTTGGGTCACTGATTGCGGAGTCCTCTTACGAGGCCCAAAGTTGACCAGCGCGCTGCTCAAGCTCGTTTCATATACGAAAGAAGGAACAAACGCGGCGCAACGGCTCAATCTATGTCTTGTTATTGCAAGTCTTATACGCAGGTCATCTTTTATGATAGCGAGGACTAGCTTATTTTCTTCAGCCTGACCTTGCTTGTCCTTCTGTCATCGCCATTGCTCTCCTCATATTGAGCCTTTATCTTCTCAATCTTTCTCCTTGGCTGCTTCTCTCTGTATCTTGATAAAAAAAGGATCCAGTTTAATCATTTATTGGCACTTTTAGACCTGCTAACAATAGAGAAAACTCTGCACTTTTGTCAACATACTGTAGGAAGTATGTTCTTTTCAACAAGGTTCCGTGTGCAGTGTAATGGAAATTACTATTATTGTTCAAATTATTATTATTGTAATGGAAAAACCCAACCAAGACACATTTTGCATTAGAAAAAAGGATATGCTGAAATGATGATGATTTTCTGAATGTCACTATATGTCGCTGGCATAGATAGAGAAACAAAGTTGCATAATTTGGCATATATAATTTGGTAGAATTTCGATTTGTAAAACCTCAGGAGGACTTTCTATGTCTTTGTTTGCAGCATATTTCAGAGATTTTTTAACTTGTGTATATATACACGTTTTGAAAGGTGTATTCCCCGCCTCCCAAAGACGTATTTATACGTCTTACCCTTTTGAGTCAGACCTCCATGTTTTTATATCTTTAGAACACATTATGTAGGCCTAAATCAGTCAAAATCCAGAAGAACAAAACCCCGCTGTGATTGAGGTGTTTCCTCTCGTAAAAACAGCTGGGATTCAATGAACGGTGAACTATTCTATAGTTCAGTGGTCCCCAACCTTTTTTTTTTTCCGCAGTGGACCGGTTCATACAAGTCCATAACTTTCGTGAACCAGCACCCGGTGTTGGGGGGTCGGGGGGGCAGCCACTTGTTGCTCATGCTAGCAGCTAGCTAGCAGTAGCCACTAACGCCAAAGACTTGTGCCGTGTCATACAATGATGGCGTCATTAACTAGCGCTTTGTTAGCGTCCCAAATTAGCGACTGAATATGTTGTGTTGTGTTGATATCAGTGGCAAATATTCCATGTCAATTAAAAGTGCGATAAAACAAGACGAAAGGTCAAAAACAGAAGGCAAGGTCGCCGTTACGCCACCACGAGGGCCAACTTCAAAGTCTACAAAGGCAATTGCGTTGACATCAATGACTCAATGTATTATTTGTTAAACTTTATTTTGAAGTTAGCCAATGCAGATCCTTTATCATTAATTTGAGAACTCATTTCTCCTCAAATGCTCCCATACATGCGACTTACGTGATCCATGTCGGCTTTCCACTTCTGCTGCTATTATAGTAATTGCCGACTAATCAAGTCGCCTTGATGTGATCGCGCAGTTTTATTTTCACCAGCCATTCCGCCAATCGTGCCCGGCCCGAATCCAGGTGCTTGAGCTGCACGGATCACGGGTAAAAAAATAATGCCTCGCCCCACCAGTCACGAGTCCATCATACATGTTTCAAAAGAATATATTATTTTAGCCTCAAATAATAACGTACTGTAATTTTAGTTTTTTCTTTAATCTGTGCGGCCCAGTACCGGTACCGAGCCGCAGCCCGATGGTTGGGGACCATTGCTCGAGTTGACTGCCACAGGTGAATTAACTCGACTCTCATTGATAACAGCACTCGTATTAGTAAGGCCAACTCAAGGCTGCCCGAGTTGTAAAGCGTGGCACCTCGAAGACATTTTGCTATAATCTGCTTGACAACGCTACGCTATCGCCCATAATCAGCCAGGTGCGATATTTATTGCCTTCCGAGTCGGAGTATTAAAAAGGAGCCGAGTGCGGTGGCGCGCTCGTACAGCCTCGACCCACGGGCTGACGGCAAGATGGAGGAAGGGCTTCTCACGGCCATCTCAACGGCTTTTTCTAATTGGGCTTCATAAATGTGGAATGAATTCATGATGGAAATGAATCACGCTTTAGTGCGAGTCCCTGTGAATACATGAATATCGCCTTCATCGATATTCGTGTGCCAGCATAAGAGACATGTATTATCGATGTCGGCCCGCTTTTTAAAAACGAGCTGGAGCGAGGTCCGCGGGCCGTCGTGCAGGTGGCCATAGGTAGCCTCTGCCTCCGCTCGAGTCGGAGGCGGCTCTCGGCTCTCACAAGGAATAAATCTTTTATTTGGTTTGTTGTATTTTTAACCAGGGGCTCCTTGGTCACGCAACAGCGAGCCCTGCTCCGCCACCCCTCTGCTGCCATCCACTCTTTCCTCTCAGCATCGAAACCGATTTCCACTGACACTGACATGCAAGTGGAGACACGATAACATTTCGACTGGCCACTTGCCATTTTCCTCCACAAATGAGCCACAAAGTCTTCTTTTTTTTTTTTTTCCTCAACTTGAAGTGACATTTTCCACCAGTGCACTGAGTTGACATATCGTATGTGTACTGTATATAGATTAGATGTCTTTGACATATAGGAATAGAGTTTGCTATTTTATACACCACCACAATGAATGCAATGTAAAAAAAATTGGAGAATGGGCGTTATATTATTTAAAGGACAATATTCTGCCAAGTGTCTCTGGCATTCGACGATCACATTTCACAAAGGAAAACGAATAATAAAACAATTGAAGTGGGTGCTAGAAAGATTTGAATTGGCCTAACTTCACTATTCCACTCCCTCGACGCTTTGAGCGAGGCCACGCCCCCTTCCTTAGCGCGCATGAGCGCCATTCCCAAATTCAAAGATAACGCATATCCAGCCTCAGCTAAACTGCACCGCTAACAATTCTAAGCTAGCATTAGCGCTGCAAACAAGCCAATGTTAGCTCTCGCTGCTAGATTGTAGCATGACTTATTCGTAATGGAGTGTTGCTATGACAGAAAATGGTACCCGTTTGAACTTTGATTTTTCAGCCTAATGCCCATCTATGCTAACACTGCAGCTATGCTAAACGCTAACGCTAACTGTTATTCAGAGTAGTTCACTCACAGACACGTTTCATTAATTAGGCAACAAACAAATGATTTGCTTGGATTGTTTTTGATAAGTAGGCAGACACTAAAGACGTAGCAATTAGCATACAAGCAATTGAAAACAATAGGTTGCTTTTCAAGTTTTTAACAAAAAAATGGTATTGCAGCAGTTAGAAATTACAGCCATTTAAACAGATACATTTGTATATATATATATATATAATACGCGGCTGAAAGTCCTTTGTAGTCAAAAATTGTGCGATGAAATTTGGACATGATCAGATTTGGAGTTTGGCTGATGACTTGCTAGCCCTGGAATACCATGTGCCACGTGATGTGGTATGCTTTGGAATCTGATCGTGATCATTTCCTTTTGTCTTTTGAGATTACCTCTTCCTGGGGAAAATAAACAATTCCCCAACATGGGGATTTTTTTTTTTTTTAATTTATTTTCTATTGAGTGTTCTTGATTTTGACAATGTCATGACGACCTTCTCTGGAGTAGTCTTGACCTGTCGATGTCATGATTTTTTTTCCTTATCTTACCATAGTCCTCCATGCCTTTTGATGGAGTTGAGTTTGCCACTACTTTTTCTCAGAATGTAGCAAACTTTTGATTTGCTATTATTATGTTTTGATAGCTTCCCCTTAACCTCAAAATACATCAAATTGCTTTAATTCCTGAACAGTATAATATTTATTGTATTTTTTTTTTTTGCTTCAAACTCACTTTTGTCTGCGATGACGGTGATGTCCTAAACATAAAAAATAAAAATAAAAAACCTCTGGACTCAACTGTAGTGCTGCAATTGAAGTTTGCTGTGCGCTCTCATGCCTCTGACATCATCACATCCAAAGTGGATGACTTTAGTGGCCCAGTCAGTTGAACCGTAAGAGCTTGTTGAGCCCATGAGCTCATCCTTACCTCATTTCCACCCCCCCCTTTTGTTACCAAGAGAGGATGACTAAGACACACACATACAAGCCAAAATGGGAGCTGTAAAGTGCTGCTGATCCAGTGTGTGTGTGTGTGTGGGATGCGTGTGCGTGTGTGTGTCAGTGTAAGTTACGGGAATGTTGTCACCATACACACTAGTCATCTGTATTCAGATGGGCGAGGGAGGGTGGGGGGTGGTGGGTGTCGAGATCCTGGAAGAAGATGGATGATGACTAAGATGTTTTTTCAGTCACAACCGCATTGACCTTTGACTTCGCCGTGTGTGTTTTAAATGATAGAGCAGAGGACACAATAAGTAATAGCAACAATAATCATAACAATAATCATATCTGGCTACGCAATACCTTGCAGGAATAAAAGGTCACATCTTAATCTTCCCGCTTGTCGTCGGATTGCGGCTGTGTATAATTTAGTCATATTGACTTTAAATTAATTTGAAATGAGCTATTAAATGATGTCTCTCATCTCCCGTCTCACTTTGCTTTGTGATAACCATCGGCAAATATGAAAAGTCCTTTTTTTTTTGTTTTCTTTTTTTGGGGAGGGGAAGAATAGTTGGTAAATTGGTTTTGAGGGGATTGCCTTTGAATATTTGATATCATTGTAATGGGGGGGTACAAGCATGTTTTATTAATTTTCTTTTTTTTTCCAAATTGAGATGACATCATATTTTGCATCCCGATCACTTTAATTGTGTTAATGACCTTATTTGTACTCATTAAAACATTTAGAAATCCCTGTGGGCTTTCTGGTTATCAGAGTCATATGGAGGACTATTTATTTAAGCCACCAAAAAAATAGCAATTAATATGGAACAGTGATTATAGATACAAATAAATCGAGAATGTGATGGCAGCACTCATATAGAAAGCAAGCAGTTTGTCTTTTGGTCAGAATATCAATTTTCATTGGCTTTAACGCTCTTGCAAAATTGCATCTTTCCACTTATGGAGGCACGGATCGAACTTTATCAGGCGCCGCATTAATAAACATCCGAGAATAGAAGCGCTGCTCAAGGCTTGATTGGGAAAATAAATCCATGTTTTTATTCCAGCTTTAGAACATGGGCGCTTTAAAATACTTTGAGTTAATTGTAATGAATATATCGTGACTCAGTTGTGCAGAGTATGTTTTCTTATCAAATGAAACAATTTGGCATAAAAATTGCAGTTGTCGCATTAAAAAAAAAAAAAAAAAAAGAATTTTGCACAATGATTTGTATTGTCATGATGTCGGCTTTACACAGCGGCTTTAATTTTAAAGGTTTGACAATAAAATGGCGCTTACTCCTTGAGCGATTTTAGCCATTTTATTTAGTCAACCATTTCAAAACCATTGTGGTGGTCTATGGAGGCAAAAAACATAAAAAAAAAATAAATGAAAACAACTGTCACCATGCAAATAATTGTCTTTCTAACTGAATATTGTTTGTACGACGAGTGTCACTTTCCCAGCTTTTCTACGCCGCCCCTTATTGCGTTGTTTATGAGCCACTTTGAGTTAGACGAAGCTCATAATGTCTCGGTTCTCTCTTAAATTGGCAGGTCAACCCCAATAAGCTCAAGGGTGTGCGTGTGTCTGCGTGCACGTGTGTGCACGTGTGCGGCGGCGAGATGGCATTGGGCAGCTGCACCGAAATTGCTCTTGTGATTTCCGCTCTTCGCGGCTGTAGTTGATAAATCTGAAATCAACCTTATTCGACACCCCAAAATGTTTTCCCAACCCTGGGCCCTCACTCTTGTTTATAGACCACATCCATTCAGAATGCATTAAAGACGATTATAATGATCACTCTGCTGACATTTGCGTATTTTATTTTTTATTTTTTTACTCTCGGGGACATTATTGCCTGTAAGGACTCAAAATGCACACAATTTTATTTCAAGCCAGCAGAGGATGCTCAAGAACCAAAATGAGTATCCAACGCCTCATTGAGTTTAAATTTGAAAGCAGTTGACAACCTGGCCAGGCGTAGTCCGTCTCCAATTCAAAGTCTGCTGGGATGGACTCCAACCCCCCCCCCCCCACCAGACGCTAATGACGAAAGCTGGATCACAACTGGAAGGGTGGATGGAGAGAAACTGCATAGCAATGACACATTTGTCATTTTATTGTATTTATCTCATTCATTTATAGAAGAAGAAACCAAAAATATGAGTACACATGTTTTCTGAAGTTCAGTAAATGCATAATGCCTAACTAGTGGAAAATTCAGTTTGAAGAAACGGGTGAGAGACACTAAATAGAAAAATATGTGTCCGATTTTTTTTCCGCTTTTCTCATTTTTTTTTATGTGAATCGTCCTCTCCCTGTCCATTTAAAATGTTTTGTTTTGTTTATTTTCGCTAATATTCAGAAGCAAGTCTCCTCAAGTATTGGTCCAATGAGATTATTTTCTCACTTTCTACGCAGGCAACTGCTTTTTTATCATCTGAAACTTGCTTTCTTTTTGCGTTGGGGCAATAATTCCAACGGCATCCACGTAATGGAAAGATTTGGCCAATTTTCCAATTCACGTCTTGCAAGTGAACTCGACAATTATAATTGTGCAAACTGGAGCTCGTTGGAGTGGAAGTTAGAAACTCGTTCATGTCTGCACTTTGCAGACAAAAGCTGTGTTGTGTGAAAATACTGGCGTAATCATGGCTCGGGTGAAGTGAGGGGAAGTTTTTCCAATCATTTCAATGACATAATAATATTTGGATGTTATTACATTTGTGCCGCGGCTGCATTTATTTCAGCTTCAATCTCCACAGGTGGTCGTAAGGGTATGTTTGTGTTGGTGTGAAAGAAAGGCTGCGGCGGACAGAGTGTGATCTCGGCTTGCACGCTCTCGCTTGTTGTGTGGCTCATGTTGTCACAGTGACCTCTACTGCTTGCTTGCTTGGCCAGACAGCTTCTCTGTGGCTTAGCACCTCACATGCATGGAGCCATGTGTCGGGTTTTTTTTTTTTTTCAACCCACTTGTATTTCTAGTTGTAGTTAATGATATGAAAATGTATCACGTCAAACAGGCACATGCTATTAAACTTTATTCTATTGGTTTGAATGTTCTATTTTTTTTTTTTGTAGCCAAGGAAAAAATCCTAAATGATAAGCTTGCTTAATTTTGTGGTGGTTTTCAATCATCTCAGCTATCTGTGTCGCCTCCCCCTCTGAAAGATAGCTCCGATGTTGTTTTGTCTTCTTTTTAATATTTGTCGCTAACCGCAGTAGTTTCAGCAAAGCTCCTGTAGCCCGAGGAGACAAATGTTGCCACGAGTGCACGGCAAACAGCTCGTCGGTCACGACTTGTGTCTCTGATTGGTTGTAATTCCTCGAGCGTTGTGGTTTCTTAGGAATCAAATTCAAAGTACCGGGTGGGGCCGTTGAGGACAGATTTGTTTTCCACGGAACATTTTATAAATGTACCCATTGGGCAACTTACTCAAAATAACGTCTTTTCATTCCAATGGAAAAACATCAGTGAGTAAAATCAAGTCAACCCAAGTAGAAAACTGCCTCACACAAAAAAAAGGAGCAATCATGCGCCACTTCCCATCCCATATTAAAATAAACGGCACAAGTCTGTCTTTGTAAGAGCCGACACGAAATACTAAATGAATGTTTAGTCAGGCATCAGCGTGTTCCTCTTCAGGCGTGCATGTGAAGCCAGAAGCATTCTATAAGAGTCTCTTTGCTTTTCCCTCCGAGCAACTGGTTAATGTGCCTGGATGTAAATGATGTGCGGCTTTGACCGTGACCTCGACAGTGTGACACGCACGCACGCACGCACACGCAAAAACGGTCACGCACACACACTCGCTCACGCAGACCTCTCATCCGTTCCTTGGATATCTTCTTTCCAGAGGGACTGTTGGTTCAAGAGGGCTGAGGTGTTGATTACTGCAGCGCTCCCTCGTCAAGTGCGTGTGCGTGCGTGTGTGTTTCAGAGAGAGAGGGTGTGTGTGTGCGCATGTGCCACCTTCCATCTCCTTTTTTAGAACACTTAATCTCACACACAGAAAACAAAGTTAAATGGTAAACGCGCTGTCACTTGTGTGGTGCTTTTTTTTTACCTTCGGTACTCAAAGCGCTTCACACTGTTGCCACATCGAACGATTGATGACGCAGCATCAGGAGCAACTTGCTCAAGGGCACTTTGACATGGTCACATTTGGGGGGAATCGAACCCCCAGCCTCTGAGTTGGGAGCAAGGTTATTTTAGCCAATGAAAATTAACAATATGACTAAAATTGAAAAAACATTTATGTTAACGAACTAAGATGAGAAGAAAAGATAAGGAAATGATTGAGCAAAAAAAAAACTATCTGAAACTACAGTTTATGTTTACAGAACTAACTGGAACTAACTATAATTGTGGTGAAAATGTGCTTCGGTTTCGTCTTCGGTAATTAATTTAATACACGAGCCCTGAGCTTGCTTTCATCTAACTTTAGAAGCGGCACGTCACTTGCTTACATACTTGTTTTTTTTCTATTTCAAAAAAGTGTAAAACACTTGTTTTCAAAGAATGAAAACTAAGACTAAAACTAAACTAATGTGTCTTTGAAAAAAACTAAAGCTAATAAAAGCTAACAAACTAACCCTGAAAACAAAGTAAAAGTAAACAAAAAATACAACTCAAAACTAAATAAAAAACTAATTAGAAATTCCAAATAATAACCCCGGTTGGGGACGACCACTCGGCCACTGTGCCATGCCGCCCCAAGTTGCAGTTACAAAGTTAGCTAGACCACTTTATATTGATTTGATTTTATTTCATTTCATTTCATTTCATTTCATTTTATTTTATTTTATTTTATTTTATTTTATTTTATTTTATTTTATTTTATTTTATTTTATTTTATTTTATTTTATTTTATTTTATTTTATTTTATTTTATTTTATTTTATTTTATTGGAATTGAGCTAATCATATAATGAAATCCAGGATGCTCAGATCAGCAGTTTGACCTTGTATTTTGGGGGAAAAAAACATTGAATCCAATATATCATAATAACTCCGACACTAGGTAGATACAACACAGTTTCAACTTCACGACAAAAAATGACCAATGGAATCCAAAACACAAACAGAATATGACCGCCAAATTATCCAATATTCCCGACCATCATTGAAATGCGATTAACCATGCTGCGCATGAGCCAGCGACGGAGCTAACGCAACTCGGCTTTGTTGCTTCTCAAGTAGTTCATCATCCATTTTGCAGAACATAATCTGCATTTGCTTCAAAGTGATTTCATACCTGAATGTATCTCCACTCACACACAGCCGACACGGCAAAATATACGTCAGGGTGATGTGGTATCGGTGTGCACGGTATCGGAGTGCTTTTATGAGTGGTGATTCTATCTTAGTATTTCCTCAATGAACCTTCCCTGTGTGTATATTTGCACTCCACATTAAGTCCGCGTTTAGAGTAACAAGGGTAAAAAGTGTTCTAATCTGCAATCTTCCCAAAAGCTAAAAAATGAAAACAAAAATGATTTCCCAGACGTCACTTACTGGATCGGTTATATTTTAATCATGTGATGTGTTGAAACAGATTTTTTCACTTCCTTTCAGCAACAACGGCAGCTGGACCTGTTAACCATCACCAATTGCGGTAAGTCCTTGGCATGTTCTTTTCCGCATTTTACTCAATTCCCGCCACATAGAAGTGGTGCCGTTGCTCGCTTGGCATCGACACCAACAGAAAGAAGTTTTGGATGAAACCTGTGTAATTCTTTTCACGTGTTTTGCTTGAACGTGGAAATGCGTCGTCCCCGATGTAGAGAGTGGGCAGAAGTTTGCAAACTCAGAGGAGAACCAGATGGGGACGGCAAAAGGGATATCGTGAGACCCGTATGTCCAAAGTCTAATGTGCTTTGATTAGAATCGCGCAGACGTGAGCCGCTCGCAGCGCAGGTTAATTTGGGGGCTTTACGTTGCAGCTGTTGCTACAGACGGCGGCAATAGCGACGCTGGCTGGTCTTCACAGCTTGACAGAGGGCAGCTATGGTGAGAGATGAGGCGGGAAGGGATGAGAGAGCGTGAGGAAGATTTAAAAGTACTGTGACACCTTCTGCGGCTAAGTGACAAGTTTAAAAAAAAAAAAGAAAAAAGTCATACTATATGTGTGGAATTACACTTTTTTTTTTTAGTTGTCAGTTTGTGTCTTATGTCCATCCAACCATCCATTCACTTTGTGAAGTGCTTGCGCTCATGACAGTCAGGTGTGAGCCACGGCCGACCCATCCCCAGTCGACAAGACAACACAGGGACAAGTGAGCTCTAGTGATGGAAAATGAAGCTTCGGAATTTGCTTCATGAACCAGTTGTTGTATTTTTCGGACTCCTCTAGATGGCACTGTTGTCTTAAATAAAGGGGTTTAAAGAAATGGCAAGTGAGTGTACTTTCAACCCAATGGTGAACAGAGAGTGCCATCTAGAGGAGTAAAAAAAAAAAAAAACATGCTAACATGCTAGCTTTGTGAACGTAGCATGCGAGGCTGAAACGGCTGCGCACCCGACAATATGTATGGCGTCTACCTTCTCACTGTTACACTCACACGGGCAGCACCCACACAAAGACCCACTCCAACCTCTCTCGACCCTCCTTAATTGGACACTTGAGCGGCACGCGGCTGCATCTGGCTTCTGTTGAACACAGCCTGACATTTCAGACTGCTGACCTTTCCAGCCCTGCCACAACTAAATAATGATTAGTCCCGGCAATGCTTTTCACCGCAGCAACGGCAACTCAAATTAACTGCCGCTGCGCACACAGAGCCGCACAACAAAAACACCGGAACGCTTTGTCTTCTCACAATGAGAAAATGGGGTGCGGACATTGATTTGAGAGGCCATTGTCATTCTTTTGGCCCATCGATTAGATTGTCCTTTTCCATATGTGCAGTCGGCGCACAATAATGTGTTGTTGTAAATCAACTCGGCTCGCCGCTCTTTAGTTTCTCCTTTCGCCTTTTATGCGCTCTCAGCATTACGGCGGGGAGAAGAAAAAAAAAAGGTCAATCATATTCATGAAATGCGGGCAGGTTTTGAGAGGACACCGACACACGAATGCAGCACGTGTGCATCCAACGCACTGACGAGCATTCCCGAAATGTTTTGTGCTTCTCTACTTCGCTGTCAGAGTAGAGTAAGAATAGAATAGAAGAAACATTTATTAGTCCAGCAATAGGGAATTTTTTTTCTTTTTTACAATATTAAAGTGCACATTTGCAGCACAAAAGATAAAAAATAGTAAACAAATTATGAAGAAAAGAATATGTTTGCAGACAGAAACATTGTATGCAGACGCTGTACATAAATAATAAATCAGAATATTCAGAATATGCAGATGTGAATGGCAAACATCATGAATAAATTGATACCATATCTCCAGAAATAAAGGTGAATGGTAGCAAGTAATATTATGTAAAAAAAAACAAAAAACAAAGCAATGCATTATAAGTAATCTTTTCATAACACAAAAAGTTGGCAATGAAATAAACGAAACAATGGCGATGTCAGCGAAGATTGAATGAATAGAATACAACACTAAAGTATGTATACTACAGTGCTGTGAAAAAATATTTTCCTCTTTGTGCGTAGTTTCCCTATTTTATTATTTAATATTATCCATAAAAGTTAAATAAAACCCAAGTAAACAGAAAATGCAATTACTAAATAATTAGAATAATCAAGGCCTGTGGATTTTCTGGTAAAAAGCAGGAAATCCCGGTTCCATTGATCACAGAACGTCGTCCAGGGGCTGGAGTAACAAAACAGCCCCAGAACACCACATTTGACTGTTTATATGATGTTCTTTTTTTTTTTTTTGGAAATGTTCTCTTTAACGTATTCCATATGTAATGTGATGCACGAGAATCATTCAATCTTTTTTTTATTTATTTTTATTTTATTTTATTTTTTGCAAAAGTAAGATAAGACTCTTTAGCTTGTTTTTTGGTGAGCATTGCATGGTTTTCACTTTAGAACAAATTTTTGCTGGTCGTTGCCATATTGTTTGTTGCCTTAACTGAGGCAAAGAAGGCCAGCAGTTCTTTAGAATTTGTCCTGGTTTCCTTTGTGACCTCCTGGTTGAGTCGTCGCTGCGCTCTTGGGGTAATTTCTGTCGTTTGACCACTCGTGGGAAGGTTCCATGTTTTCTCCATTTGTGGATAATGGCTGTCCGCATGGTTCGCTGGAGTCCTAAAGCTTTAGAAATGGCTTTGTAACCCTTTCCAGAATGATAGATGACAATTACCGTATTTCCCATCCCGTTCTTGTATTTCTTTGGATTGTAGCATTTTCGTGGCGCTTTCTGCGATCTTTTGGCCATCATCATTATGTTCGACAATTTATTTTTAAGTGATTTCTTTATTGAACGGGTCTGGAGGAAATTGGCTTTTGTCAATGAAAACGAACTCAGCCACTTAGCCACAGTTAATTCATGATTTAACAAGGGGGGGCGATTAGTTTTTCACACACGACCAAGTAGCCTTGAAACCTTTTTTCCCCTTAATAAATAAAATCACAATTAAAAACAGTAACTCTAGTATGTATTTAAATTTGAAGAAGAGCCTCGAGAATAGGCAGCGCCTTTGTGTGCATGGATAAAAAATAGCATATCGTACTGTATACAGCGCATGCATTTGGAAATTGAACCATCTGTATTAACCATCAGCAGCGGAGTGACAACGTTACATGAATAAGTAATGACCAAACAATTTGTGTCCAAGCTATTGGGAGCAGCATTAGTCGAAATGTCGTTCATTAGAGCTCCCCTTTCTCCCAGATATCCTTTTGTTCTTTCGCTTTGTTTCTTCAGGCGCACCCGCTCTACATTATTATTAAGCGCAGGTCACATTTGTATCCAGCCGACGGATGATAGTCAACGGCGGCATTTGGAGTTTTCACTTATTACTTTTGTGGAATGAGAACAACACAGTTCAACGCGGATCTCACGTTTGCCACGCGATCAGAGACACAATCACTTTAGCCATATTGTTCCCATGGAAACAGCATTCAGTGACAAATTGTCATTTCAACAGCTCGGAACGCAAGTACAATATATATATATATATATATATATAGAGAGAGAGAGAGAGAGAGCGCTTTTGATTTGATTTGTCTTAAAATTGTTTCCATTTCTAATTTTCTTTTCATCTTTTTTGTTTGATTTTGTACCAAAAAATATAAATAATCGTTTGAAGAATCGTAATTTCAATTTATTACTAAAACAATCGCGATTCGTGTTTTATTCCAAATCGAGCAGCCCAATTTAGAAGGAAGAAAAATTGCAATTTCATGCACATTTTGTTGTTGGCTAATAAATGAAATCAACTTTTACTACACGATGAATCGATAAGCCGAAGGGCAGATGAATCGATTCTCCAAATATTTGATGCCAACAACCCACCTATCAAGTGTCCTTGAGCTGAGCGAGTCACTAAGCCTCAAATTGCTCGTGATGCCACCCTTCATCCTCTATAAAGAAAAGCTCAAGTAGTGAAGGTGCCATAAAAATGTCAGAGTTATCCATCTGTGACCGTGTATTTATGTCCCTGTTGTCACGCCGCGTGCTGCATTTAGCAAATTGTGCTCATTGAATTCTGTCATAGTGAGGTTGAAGCCTCCTTCCCTCCATCTAAAGCCTTCAAGTGGCGACAGATTATTTACTCCTTTCTGTGGCAGCGCCATTACTGTCCAACTTTGATGGAAACGCTTTTTTGTTGTCTCGCTTTGACCGGTGACCCTCCTCATTTATTCTCGTTGCTTCATTGTAAGATGTTTGCCGACAAAGACCTGCGTAACTTTCTATCGCCGTCCGAGTATGTCTGTGAAATGAGCATAATGAGCTTCAGGATGCCTTTTTCGATTTCAAACTAGAGTTTGAACTGCAGTCTTCTTCAGTTGGTTCCTGTGGTGCCGTCCTCCTTTAATTAGACGCAATAAAAGTGGCAACGACACAGCAAAAAACACTGCAGTGAATGTGTAAAAACGAGGAGGACACACTGTGTGCAATCTCCTGCTTGGTGTACATATAGACCCGAGCTGATAGAAATCTTAGAGGGGGGGCGGGGGCTTGAATTTCCGCTTGAAAGACTTTGCTTTCAAGCTGGCAAGCTGCACAGATTTGTTTCCACCGTGGCACCTGAAGGAGGGAGGGCACAAGCAACACTAGAAGGGGGGGAAAAAATGTGAGTCGTTTATTTTGGAAAACATGCTTTTGTATAAATGATCAGCTGTGAAAACAAGGCGTGCTATTATTGGCCTAATTTTGTATCCTAATGGTGCAAATTTGCATATTTTACCCCCCCCCCACTCCGCTCTCTCTCTTCTCTATGTGATGCTTCCATTTTGTTGCGGTGTAAAAAGCACATAAAGAAGGGAATGGCTGGCGATGGGAGGGAGCGAGCGAGCGTGGTGGGGCGCACTTGCCGCTTCATATCGAGCAGTTTGTTTTATTGAATGCTTCTGCGCAGCGTGGCTAAATAAGCAACGCTATGCTAATGAACGGGGATGCTAATGTAGCACGTAAGGAGTGCGCGTCGGTGAGCCGGGAGAGGCCCATCTCTTTCCAAGACGGGGCCGCGGGCCCGTCATCAAACAACGACTCCCAAAACGCCATCTCCACACCCAAATGTTCTGTGCAAATATGCTAATTTCACGCCGCGTACGCACAGTCGACTATGCGTTTCTTGTCATGTGGGAAAACGGTGAGCGTCGCCTAGCGTCTTTGGCCAAGAGGCGGGATGTGACCGAGCCGGTAAATAGGCTGCGAACAGGCTGGAGGCGCCGAGATGATTTCTTTGTCACCAGCCGAGCCACCAGTGTTGCCGAGCACTGCCGTGGAGCAAATCCCCCCACAGAGCACTGATTGGATTTTTGTTCCGCCGAGCCTTTTGTGTTCGTAGCGTAGGGACTAGATAATAGGGGTTGATGCCACTCCGTCTCCCTGTTACGGCTGCTGGATTGAGTTCTCGGTCGGAGTGTGTGTATGTGTGACAGCGTCTCTCTCGAAAACAGCCATGATATCGCCGCTATTCACGAGGAATGTCCGGGCCGTGTGCTGAAATTTCCATTATTACTAATGTCACGGCTAAATAAAATGTTAATGTAACAAGCTGCCACTCAGCTGAAGCCCCCGTGAGAATTTTCAATGTCACAAACAGTGCAGAGCTCACCTTGCCAGCAGATACACACCACCACGGTCAAGGTCGGCGTCAGTTTAGTTTGACGCTCTCCCACTGGCTATGTATTGGAGAGTACTCGACTGTATATATAAATAAAAAAAAAATATGAATTATTAATTTCCATCGGGAAATTCCACATTTAATTGCCCTGTTTTCTCCGAGGGGTCAGCCGTCAGGTGCAGGAGCATTCCTTTCAAACGCCACTCAGCCGTCCTGTGCGTGACTTTGGACTGACCTCTAATGGAGACGGAGGAATCATACGGAGAGGTTATTACAGGGCAGCGACTGCTAATGACAGTTAAACAGCCGCCGTGCTTTCATTATTCCTTCGCAAAGGAAAGCAGTCACTCTCGGCGATTGCGCATCAGCCAATTAGTGAGTCATTGATCAAATTAATCGGGTTTGTGGGGGTTGCGATGGGGATAGGTGTCTCCTCAAATGGGTGACTGACAAACACACGATACCACGGAGTTGGAAGATTTTTTTTCATCATAGTTACTTTTTATTTTAATTTGGACTTTGTTTAAATTCAGTCAGTTTTATTTTTTTTAGAATGTTAGTTTGTATTTTTGGGGAAATGTTTTTGTTTTTTTTCCATTTTAGTTTTACTACTATTTTTGTAGTCTGTATACAGTACCGTATTTTTCAAGCTATAAAGCAAACCAACCAGATTATAAGGCACGGTCACTATTTTTCCGGAGAATTTCCATATATAAAGCACATTTCAACTAAATTCTGGCTGGTTTATGTCAACAATTATAGTTTACATTTCTATTTGTATAATTTTCTGATTCGACTCCCAGTCATTGCTGATTCATTTTTTTATGAGAGCGTTGTGCTTTATGACATCATCTTGATTCTGTGTCTGCTTAACCATTTCTTCAATTTTCAATATGATTTTATGCTTCTGCAATAAAAAAATTTTCAGGCTTTTAACGCATCTTAAGCAGCGTTGCCGATAATTCTGTAGGGCAGTGTATGTAAAAATGTAAGTGTCTGGGAGGTCACATGTTATGTAAGCGGCACTATTTCTCACAGCACTGTCCCTCAACATGCCCTCTTTTACACCTGGCCCTGGCACTCGCCACCATCCCACGCAGCCCCCATCACGCCAAACAAGAAGCGAGCATTTTTACTGGGCCCGGGTTTTAGCTGCCATGATCTGTCAGATGCTGTGCACCTGCGAGCTGGGCCGCGTGACGGTCGGCCGCTGGTTGTTCAGCCAATCCCAGCGGCTCCCTGCTGTCAGTTAGAGCGGCAATAAAAGTTCTCTGTCTGACAGCAACCCTGGAGGAAAGGCTAAGAGAGGCAAAGACGCAGATGTGGGGGGGAGGTTGGGTTGAGGGAGGCAGGGGGTAGGATGCCATTAGGATGAGCTGTATTCTCGCCGAATAAACCTTGCCCACCAGCCATCATGCGCTGTGGCTCACCTGCCTGCTAGATAAATGGAGATTAGAGCAGAAGGTATTAGAGGCATAAGCAAGTAACACTCTCTGTACAGGCCATATATATATATATATATATATATATATATATATATACAGAGAGAGAGAGAGAAAGAGAGAGAGAGAGAGAGAGAGACAGAGAGAGAGAGAGAGAGAAAGAGAGAGAGAGAGAGATATAAATGAAATTGGCCAAAGCTCATCTGAGATGGATAGTGGAAATGTCTACTGTGGTCTGACAAGTCCACCTTTCAAATAGTTTCAGGAAATCATGGATATCGTGTCCTCCCGACCAATCCAGAGAAAAAGGCCCCTCCATATTGTCGTCAGCACAAAGTTCAAAAGCTAGCATCTGTGACAGTATGGGGCTGTGTTAGTTTCCATGGCATGGGTAACCTACACATCTGTTAGGTTACTATTAATGCTGAATATTACAAACAGGTTTCGGAGCAACATATGCTGACCTACAAGTCACATATTTTTCATGGATATCCATGCTTTTTTTTTTTCTCAGCCAGACAATACCTAGCTGCATTCTGCATATGTTGTAACAGTGTGGCTTCATAGAAAAGAGTTTGAGTTTGCCAACAATCCAGATCTGTCCATTGAAGATGGCATATTATGAAGCGCATAATACAGCAACCCAGGCGCTGGACTGTTGAGCAAACAAAGTTGCGCATCAAACCAGAATGGGAAAGAATTCTACGACCATGTTGGTTTTCCAACTTGGGAGGTTCCTCTTCATGTTTGCTCATATATATTCCGAGACTGACTTTGACTACGCTCTGTATAAATAGCAATTTTGCAAGTCCACTATCTACTTAGCGGAAAATAACACGGCACTGACAGCGGTGAGATCGATAAAGGGCCGCGGCAGGAGCTGGAGCGGCCCTAATCAACTGAATTGACCCGCGCTGAAATATGATGAGTATTTCTTTGGTCGTTCTTTATGTTGCTCATGAAGATCGATGTCTCCTGGACAGATCGCTGCCTATACGCAGCATGGCACGGCCGTTGTTGATACCCTTCTAAATAGTTAATGAAGCATTTATTTACAGCGAGGCACGCGTGTCTTGTTGTGTGCCCCCGATCACTGTTGCCGTTTCTTTTCAGGCCCCTCCAGCGCCGCTTGCTGATTCTATGACACTAGGCTGTTCATTTCATGGGCTATCACCTTTTAAATTGGTGAATGCTGCCGTCACGCTTGATTAGAAATTCCTGCGGATCTAATTATGAGGCATAATAAGAAGAGGAATGCCTCCAGCAAAAGAAGGAAAATGGCGCGCTCACACAGTGTAAACAATAATTATTGATCAAGGAATGATGGCGCCGGAGAAAAAAAAGGTTTCTTCAAAATGTCAATTTGGCCGATATTTTTCAAATGAAAGCGTTTTAACAGAGAGTTTCTAGATGTGCAATTGGAGTGGGAATCATGCGCGTTTATGCGTATATCACAACATCGATATGCTGTATAAAAAAAGGGGCGGGCAAAATATGAGGGGGTGTGGTCATATCTGGCAATCTTTTTTCTGTAATCCGGCCCACCAAGCAATCACACGATCAAGAGTCCTCTAATAACGTTTGGCAAAATTTCTGGGGTTTTTTTGTCACGTCCGGCGACATGGCTGAAAGTGAAACTGAAACAGTCTGCACTGCTATTCCAAATTGGAATTGCAAGCGAACGGCTTTCCAGCATCGAAAATGCCGTGTCGCGTAACGCTATCTTTAACAACCAAAATGAACGTTTGCGCTGATAAGCGAGGTTCAACCGCCGGCCGTCATTTACATGCCATGGCGCTCAAGTCTAATACATCGTTGGTTAGAATAATACGCAACGATAATTACAATTTCAAATGTGCATGAGGATGAAAAAGCAAAACGTGGTCGTCATTTTATACAGCAACCAGAGCAAACAATCGTGCACAATTGTGGTTTAATTTCAAAATAAACCAAATACCCTGTATGTGCAGCGTACGTGTTGTTTCCCGAGAAGAACACTGATGTCACTCACTGCAGTATTTGTCAACAGGGATCCAGCTGTTTATGGGCCCCATGGAATATATTTGTCAATGTTTTTCAATGGGCAGGCATGGAAGAAGCTCTTGCTGAGCTTCCCTGTGAAATTCCGCGTTTCAAACTGCTGTAATGACAAAGCGATACCAGTAGATGGCAGTGTTTCATCGCTTTGGATTGGCGATGAGCACAGTTTTTGAGATGAAGCTATAGATTAGGGGTCCATCTCAGATTATGAGAAATGTGAGAATGTTGCAAGTCGGACATGTTTTGCAGCTCACACTCAAAACGGAGTATGGTGGGGTTATGCTCGCTGTAAAGTGAGTATTTGTTACTTGTAGTGAGTAAAAAGTGTGCCTCGCGATTGTGAGAAAATGTCACATGCCACACTCGAGCCATGTAGCGAGTCGGCGTTTTTATGTGCTATTAAATTACACTGGTCAACATTTTTTTGTTGTTGTTTTGGAGCTTGCGGTGTCACAAAAGTGAGAAATAATAACGCCAAATTGTCTTCTGCTTGACGTGTATCTTCTCACAAAAAAAAGCTCGTTTCTTCTGGTTTTTGGTCAGTAATGGTGTTTTTTAATGTTCTGCTGCTGACTACTGAAAAATAGAAAAAGATACAAAGAAAAGAAACCTGTTTGCCTGGTTTAAGAAGAGAGTCGACTCTTTTGGCGGGTTCAGAGTTTACATTGACACGACACAATATTCTGTAAGTCTTGAAAGCTCGCCTAAATGCTGCAAAACCACCGGCAATGTGGGGAGGTCTGCTTTCAAAACACCTGCCAGTGATTGAGTTAATTGTTTCCCTTTTTGGGGGGGGGGTGTGGCGCGATCCTCTCACGTGGTTGCTTGTGTTTGTATTCAGCTGCTCAGGTCGTAGCGCAGCGCTGCCAATCGTCATCACACGCACACGCACACGCACACGCACACACCTGGAGCCGCATCTGTCCATCCCGCAGAGCAGCCGATTGGCACAGGTGCCGCGTCTGGATTGGTTGTCTGCGTGCTGTTCAATTCATTTAAGCCACTTTTTTTTTTTTTCCACCCAAATTTGCATGACCTCTATTTGTTCTCATCGACTTCTCCCGCACACAACAGCGCAGCGGCTTTCAGGAGTCGTTTATTTAATCCCGCCATCCATCTGTCCGTGCGTCGGTCCGTTGGAACTCTTTGCGATTCCAAGAGCGGCGCGGCGACGATGACGTGTGTCGCCGCAGTCTAATTCCATCATCAGCATCATGACTGCTATTATCCCGTGTCTCCCTTTAATGCAGGCTAATGGATGACCAATTAAGATAGATGAGCCTGGCAGTGTGGAGTTAATAGCCAGGACATGATGTCTGGCTTCTCTCCTGACTCCCACAGTCTTTTTATGGCTCAAATGGCCCTATCGATTATAGCCCAAAAAAAATAAAAAAATATTATCGTTGTTATTGTTGTCCCATGCTAATATTATGCAGTTACTTTCATGATCATGAGACTCAGTGGATCATCAGCTGATTAACATGAAAAGTCTTTAGAGTGAACTTCACGTCATGTTCCCAAAGGCAATAATTGGGTTTAATCGTTGCGGCAAATGTCGTTCAAATCGTCTTTTACACCTACCCCGTAGCGAAAAATAAATACAGTGCCGCTTTATGAGTGTGGAAGCTGTAAAATACACAAGTTCAAGCTTTTCTCCTTCTTTTAAAGCACACTTGAAAGGCTTCTCAACAAACTAAATGAACTCTAAATATTTAGTACAGCAGATGTAGTGTGTTTTTAATTGCCAAGAAGTTTAATTATAATCCACTTTGAATGCACTGCGACATTTGAGGGAGAGAAAAAAAAATGACGTTGTGGTCCAAATAATTACTTATTTACGACACATTTGCAAGAAAGTGCAATTAAAATGTGGAAAAGTCTTTTTTTATTCTTTGTTACCTCCAGCAATGAGTTTGCGTTTTCATTCTGTTTCCAAAACCAAAGAAAAGCTTTTTTTTTTTTTTTTTTTTTTTTTTTTTACATTTTTAGGGCTGCTCCACAGTTTGTTTACTCTCGCTTTGCTAAAACTGGAAGATTGCTTTATTAGTAAATTTATTGAGCGTCACCTTTTTCCCCATTTAATTTCTCGGGGAACAATGCGAGATTCTCAATGATAATATCCAAACAAATGCAGGCAGTGCATTATATTTGCTGCGACGCTAAATGAGAATTGTTTGGCCTTGGCGGAAGTCTGCGCTTCACTGAGTGCCTTTTTTTTGCTTTTGTCTAATGTGCTTGCCACTTGAAAAAGAACCTTTTTTGTCTTTAATGAATATGGGGTGCTTGAACTAATTTTAGGCAGTAAACTCTAAAGCGATGAATGGCTTTTGACTTGTTTTTAGATATTTACTTTTTAAGTGTACATAATGAATAGGTTTATTGCATGAGCATTAATTTCCTCTCATAAAAATAAAAACACAAGTTAGTCTTGGGTCGTTCTTGAACGATTCGTTCAAAAAGAACGAATCTTTTCACTGAACGTGAGAGAAGGAGTCGCTTCCTCAAGTGATTCGCTCTTTTCTCGGTTCATTTGAGCTCAGGAAAGCGCATTTCGTCACTCTTTGCAAACGGCCAATCAGCAGCCAGCGTCAGATGGAGGCGGGTCTTTACTGAAAATACTGCGATGCTATTGGTGTTCACGGAATGAGTGAGGTCATTTCCCGTTTGCGTACGATTCAGTGAGTGAGCGTGATGTCATTTCCGGTTCCCGAACAAGTGAGTGAACGTGCTGTACTGCCATTCTTGTTCGTGCATTAAAGCTGCAACGTTTTCAATGTAAATAATAACGATAACAATACATTTTTTTTAAAATATTTTTTTATATTTTTTAAACTCACTCCATCCATGACTGGCGCAGTGGGCATGTTGGAGAGGTGCGAACGATTCTTTGAATGAATTTTTTGAAAGATTCTTTTTGATGAACCGATTCTAATGATTCAGTTCACTTAAAAAAACTCACATGCAACTATGAATGGCTTTTGACATGTTTTTATCTATTGACTTTTTAAGTGTACGCAATGACTATTGCGTTTGCATCAATTTCCTTTCATGGAACTAAAAACACAAGTGTCACCTACGTGATATTCGCCGTTCATGTGACAGTAAGACAGAAAGTCTGACATGGAATCCAGCCATCTTTCAAACAAAAAGATCTTTTTTATTGTCTCCAGGAAGTTGTCCATTATCTTTGCCACACCCAAATGGACCATGAAATGTATTTATATTGAAGAAAGTGCTTGAGAATTGTATTAAACCTCCCCAGGCAGGGCAACTATGATGTGAGCCATTTAAAAGAAATGCCCTTCCGCTCTTCTCCCGCTTCAAAGACACAGCGGCCTTGTGTTGACAAGTCCAGCAGCCTCGAGGACAGTACGGAACACAAGTTTAGATTAACAGTAATCCTCTGTTCTGTTTGTCAAGCGATGTATTTCAAATCTCGTTGTTTATCACTCGTTTTCCTTTAATATAGCCTTTGAAGTTCTGATCAAGTGGCCCTCCGAACGGCTGATCTGTTGGCGATGCATGCGGTCACAGATAAATGAAAATGTCACGTGTTGAAATTCTGCTGCGTGTTGAGCTCAGAGATTCCCACAGCCGAACATCAGCTTGGCAAAACAAGTTGTGAGAGTCACCGTTGCTTCGTTTCCTCTTTTTAGGACATCATCATCCATCTCGCACGAGTCACACAGCACAACGAGCAAACACCATGGGCACGTTTCAAAAACGAGCCTAAACTAAATGCCTTGAAACTGGCAAATCGCATACCAGAGAAGACACAAAAGCTCCATAAAATTTCTGCATCAATTCATTTTCAATTAAAGCAGCCGAAGCGGAACAAAACTGTTTGTGTCGGTTAGCCACTGTGCTACTCTTCAATGGAGTTACAAGCGAGCAGCTCTTGTCGTCTTGGATGAGCCCAACCGACTCCGCTGGCCTTTCCGCTTTGGAACAAATAAGAGATCAACCAGATGGACGTCAATGAAATTTGATCCGACATGTAATAATGTTGTCATTGATACGTCTTGAAAAATTGACAAAAGATAGAAGAGAAAAGTATTAATTGCCTGCAAGAGACGGTGGAACTTTAAAGGTCAAAAAGTTGGATTTCAAAATGTTTTTCCCCATAGAAAATAGAGCAATAGATATCAAGCTGGTGTTGGCATAAAACTTTAATTAGAAAGTTTTGTTGGTGCATAGAAAAAGCAAACAATGTTCATTCTGCTTGGCGGCATATTTGGGGCTTTGCGTTTGCTAATGTGTCCCCTGCGGATGACACATGCACACACAACTGGAAGAAGTGTTGTAAATGAAGTGCTGCATCCATGAGTGAAAATAATATTTCTTATACTTTCCAGTAGGTTCTCAATTTCACGAGTAAACTCTTCCGGTTTCCTTTAACCATCTTGCTCAGCTCCTGGTCGTCATGGTAACAGAAGTTATACTTTCCGTTTGCCTAGTACAGTCTTTTTTTTCTTGCCATACTAGAATAAAGTGTAATTGCACATCATCGACAGTAGGTGAAAGCGGCACTCTCACTGTCGGAGAGTGCGCAGGGAGTATTACCGCTAACTTGCATGATATCGGCTCGCCCACTCAAAATGGGTTTGTTTCAGCAAAAAAAGAAATGGAAATGGGTTGTGCAAAAATGAACTACAGTGCTACCTTTAGGTAAGAGTGACCCCACTTAAAAGTTAGTGTACAGTCAAACTAAACATGAAACCAAGAGAATTAATATATAGGTTGGATATGTAAAAAAAAAAAAAAAAATTTTGATTTGGAAAGTCCGCATTTAATGCCAACAGAAAATGCGGTGTTATAACATCTTAAGTAACATATTGGAACACAAACAGTGGGGCAACACTTATAGACAGACAAAAAAAATACTGAAGTCTATTTTTTTGCCTTTTGCGAAAAACAACTACTATTGCTGCATTTTACTGATATACATTTCCATGTATATCCATACATGTTTATTATATTCCCCCAGGTGGCCAAGGCGTGCACAACAGAAGGAGCAGCACAATGCACATAAACTATTTAATTCCTTTGGCTCTATATAATTATGTTATTACTACGTTTTTATATAAAGTACGGCATTATAGATTGCCATTTTCCTTATTTTAAAAAAACACCTTAAAATGTTTTTTTTGTGGGGTGTGAGGCTGTAACAGATTAAGGATATACTAATTAATTTCAATAAGGAAAGATGATTTGAGTTAAGAGTGTTTTGAGTTCCAACATTGTGGAGTTTCACAATGTAGCATGCCTGGCTGGGAGCGAGAGAAGTAGTGGGATGAAAACACAAAATAAATTAATTTAAAAATTAATGAAACTACACGAAGCCCCCCCCCTGCACATTATTTATCTTGGGGAAATTGTGTTTTCTGTTACTTATGCCTTCATGATGTTCCCTCCTGATGTAAACCAGACAAAAGCAACCGAGCGACGATATGATCCACAATCTTCCCTAAATGTAAATAATTATATTTTTAATACTTGGTTCGGGGAGGAGCAAGCCAACCGCATCAAACGTGTTCGATCGAGGAATTAAAAATAATATATGCTTTTGTTCGATTCTTTGAAGACGTTATGTGTTGCGCGTTGCCCAGTTTCGAGCATCCAAAATTTCAGCCCTGAGCGCGAAGCCGATTTGGATCCTCGGAAGGTGTTGTGAGGTTCGCAGGACTGACGAGAATGGCAGCGCAGGCCAGCAGTGCCAGGCTCACATCTTTGCCCTTGCAGGTAAGTTGCTTCCTTTTTCATTTTTTGGAAGTGCCAGCGTCTTGTCGTTTTAATCCAACCCCCCCCAATAGTGTCCAAACACTGCTATGTGTCAAGTTATGTAGTACGACCTGTCAACTGAGCTCCGATAGCCGCAGCGACGTCCTGGCTAGTTCGAGATGCTAGCGAGGTACGCTAGCACACCTTTTGCGACGAGTGTCGTCGTGTGTTTTCACTTGTGGAAGGGTTGCCGTTGTTTTGACGTTCGCTGTGTAAGGTTAGCCAGCATTGTCGCTTGTTTACAACGTGAAGCTAACCGCTTGTTAGCTCGTTGTTAGCATGCTAGAGTTAGCTGTCTGCACACGTAGAGCTGACAGAACATGCGACACCGGGCGAAAAGACGTTTAATGTTTCACGCTTCTGTTTTTGTATTCTTAAAGACGAGATGTTATATGTTATATCCCACGACTTTGGTGTGTTAAAATCTATGTTAACACTGACTTTTGTATTTTTCTGCGCTACAAAGACGCTGCGGTGTCTTTCCAGACATCCCGCAGACAGCACGTCGCAAACGTTACTGCGCTTATATTTTTAAATATATTTATTCAGTTTAAAATAACACGTTACACGTGTGATGGAAGAGTTCCTTTTGTTTAACATACGACATCTCTAATCCCTGATTGTGAGCAGTCTGGGCTGTGACCCTAAACATCCATCCAGCTAACGCCTTATTTGCGTCCATTGCAGTTACAAGATCCACTTTGCTTGCATCTCTGTAAAGATAGGTAATTTCTCCCCCTTAAATCAATGTAATCTGACAGAGAGATGAGGAGAAGGCACCCGAGGGGAAAGAAATTTGATGAAGTTGTGTCTCGGATTTTTGCAGATGCTGTAGAGGAGTTTGAAGACTTTATAATGCAAAAGAAGATGAAAATTCCCAAGATGTCCATCAAGAGTTCAGGAAATTCAATTGAAAACAGTTTTGCAGGGGAGAGGATGCCTCTCAGGCATAAAAAGGTAGGAACTCAGACTGTTATAGGTGATGTTTTGAACAAAAATTGTGTAACTGAAGGGGAAAATAAGTAGTCAAATTACTTTAAATACAAACAATCATGCACAACATGAATATGGATTTATTGCTTGTTAACTAGCATTGCCTGCCTTTTTCTTTGCGGTTAATATTTCGTCCCTCCTATTTGGCCTAAATAATATGTGAAGGCTTGCATGCTCCAAGCAGATGCTTACCCATGCTTGGAGATCCATGCATCTCCAGTAGACTTGATTATGGTAATGATGGTTTGATTTAACTCCATCTGAAGAACACCAAACACACTGCAGCTCAGATTCTGACCAGAACAAAAAAGATCAGAACATATTAGTCTAGTCGCAAAGGCTTTATTTACACTTGCTCCGAGTCCGTTGAGAAATAAACTTTAATGACCTGCTAGAGTTCACAGAAAACATGGTGAAGCAGTGTTTAGCTGTTAGTCTGCATATAAAGGGAATAAGATGCCAGTACAAATAAAGTAAGCCCTAAATGGAAATGCTTTTAAATCCAGGTTTAATTTTTTTGTCCCATACCTCTAATAAGGTCCATCTTTTTTTCTTTTTTTTTTTCCATAATCTTGATCTTGCACCCTGTGTTCTTTTAGCAATTTTACTTTTCTTTGCAAATGCTTTTAAATGTTGTTCTTTTAATTATGTGAAGCAGATGTGTATGAAATGAAATATTCATCAAAGCTCTCAGTATGATGCAATGCTTTTCTATTCCACTACAAATTAAAACCACGTTTAAAAATAATATCAATTTGAACATGCCGCTCTTGAATGTCTTTGTGAAGTTTGGAGCTCATCAAATTTTGTAGGCCCTTATTGAATGTGATTTGTCTGCTTTTACTCTTTGTAGAATGTGAAGAATTATCCCAAAACTGTGTAGAGACGGATGGACATAACATTTTTGTGTATGGTGGGTGTATATGTATTGGGCTCCCATCCAAAATCCCTCACACTATTTTTACCATATGGTGGATTAACGCAAATTCCAGCACTCTGGACAGATGCCCTTTCACGGGCAAATCCCTTGAGCGGCTCATCAGGAACTCCATGACTCCTCTTTAGTTCTTTGTGAGAGTCCCATAGTCATCAAAAAAATCATATGCACATGGTGTGCATTTTCTCCCCCCCGTATCAGGGGTCGTTTCAGTTTTTAGTCCTTCGAGGGCCGTAATTGACAAATGCTTCCCGTTATTGTGGATCATGAGCATCTGTCGGTTAAATGCTTTCCAGATTTTTACTGTATTTCCTCTGTGGTTTGATCTGTTCGTAGAATTGCATGGTTGACCAGATCAAATGTATCATTATTTATTTATTTGTTTTGTTTTTTTTGCACAAAATATTCTAAACAATCACTGTGCAGACCTCTAAATTGTCCAATGTTCTCCTCTGAAGGCCCTATCTCAGGACCACGGCCGCCCCATTTCAAACTCCTCCAAAAGTTTAGCAGCCGTAGTGGCTCGCCTCGAACGAAACGCTGCTAACTCCTGCATGGAAGGCGAAGAAGATCTGGATGAGGATCGACTAGCTGAGGAGGGAGAGGATGCCGATGACGAAGATGAAGACATGGAGGCAGAACAACAACAGCAGGAGCATCATCATCATCATCACCAGCAGCAGCAGCAGCAACATTTGGAGGTGGACTCGGACGTGGCCACGGCGGTGGTTCCTCGCGTGCTTTACGACGAGTTGGTCGTCAGCTACAGGCAACAGGAGGATGAGATGAGGAGGCTGCAGCAGGAGCTGGAGAGAACACGTCGGCAGCTGCTGCAGCAGACCAAGAAACTCAAGGAATATGGCAGCCTGCTGACCGAAGTCAAAGAACTTCGCGACTTCAATCGACGGCTGCAGGACGTGCTTCTCATGAGGCTGGGCAGTGGTAAGGCGTCGCCGGCGCATACACTTCACATTAGCGCCTCGACTACTTGTTCTACTTTTACTTCTGTGTCGTTTGGTCAGCGTCAAACGTGCTTTTGATCATGACTCTCTACACTGGATATGTATAGACTGTTAATTTAAACGAAAACCTGGACAACCAAATTGGGAGAAGAAATCTTAACGAGAGGGGAAGTGTGCTCACCGTCTTATTTCTATGTATGAGACGGTGTTCTCAGTCAACCAATCGCATTCACACTCACGTTAAATAGGAGCTGCCACACATCTGTCACCATATAAAGTGCCTCTCAATGTTCGCGTAGGCTTTTCCTGACATTGTTATAGATTTCTAGCAGAAGCCTGAAGGTTTTATGCCAGCACGTCCGTCTTTCCTAAGGCACCAAAACACGATGCTGCCGTCACCTTGCTTCTCTGTAGGTATGGTGATGAGCTGTGTTGTTCTCACCATCTGTACCATTTGGGTGAAACTCGGCTACATTGACCCATAACAGATTTTTCCTCATGCATGCGTGAAATTCCAAGTGTTTTTTTTTCTTCGTAAAGATAAGGCTTCCGTCTTTTTCCACCCAGCCTCATCGCTCAGACATATAAAGCTGAGAGATTCTTCTGACATGTATGAAACAGCAAGTACTTGTTGCCAGAAATTCCTGTTGCTGCTTTAATGTTGCTGCCTGCCTCTTGGCAGCCTCCCTGACTAGTCTTTTCTCAAATTTTTGGAAGGACGGCCATTTCTTGGTAATGCCACTGTTGTGCCATTTTCTCCACTTGATGATAACGACTGTCTTTTAAGTCTTCCATCGTATATTTAAGGCCTTGGAAATTCAGTTGTCCTCCTCACTGAGGACTACAAAAACGTCAGGAAAAGCATATGTACTTCCCTCCCACATTTTACGATTGCTAACTTCCATATAAGATTGCAAAGTTTTTAATAGCTGTTTAATATGACTAAAATTCAGTAAAAATACTCACTTTTTTTAATGGCGTGTGCATTATTCCAGGCTATTTATGTGAAGCATCACATTTTGATAGTTCAGTGTTAAAAAAAAGAAAAGTTAATGTGATGACTTGCTGCTTGTCCTGTCTGGGGTCATCACTGGCATGATTTGTCTGGCATAGTTTTTACACTAGCTGCCCTTCATAATCCAACCCATCCATATTTTATAATAGCATCTTACTGCAACTTACTCAGTAACTTCCAAACTTTCCAAACATACCTACTCTCATCCATCTTCTACACCGCTTAATAAAATAAATCTATGCAATTTGCAGTCGTTAAGATTCATCACAGATTCCACCGTAGTAATAATTTGCATGCATTGTCTTATTCTTGTCACACTACATTGTGGAAATGAATGCAAAAAGTAATCAAAGTCAGAGCAATGTGGAGTAAACATAAAAGTGGGTTGACTTCACTCCTGTAAAAAGGAGCGCAAGTTGTTTAACGCGCTTGTGATATATTTGACGGTGACAAATTGGAATAATAAGCAACTGCTGAATTTAGTCGGTCTATTTCACACAATCATTTTGAAGACACAATTAAAGTTTCCACAGTTAGTTCACCAATGGGATTATAATTTGGCAAATGGTTATGAATAGGTCCTGTGCAGCCATCAATTCAGTTGTGGAATTTGAGTGGGCGAATGTTTTGCAAGCTCGGTGCCCGCCCAGCAATGTACAAAAAAGTGCTTTTGCCAGATGTCGTCAGTGTGGCTGGCCAGGCTATCGAATGGTCAGGCAAGAGATTAGAGCACCCTGGGGTGTCTTTGTACGCAGGATGGAGTGCACTGACCGATATTAAAACTCCTCAGCTACGTTGGAGCTTAACATGGCCGGCCACCAAGCCAGCTTAACCACCGGGCTAAAATAACCTCCCGTCCCCAGGCACAGACAAGTCTAGGCTGAGCCAGACAACATTTGGGCACCCGTCCAGTGCTTCAACTCACAAAGCACATGTCAGCATACTAGTAAACGCAACATTGTCTCTTCTCGTGCAACAGATCGTTTATAGCGTTCCAGTAATGCTTTTTTATTGTTCTTGGCTGGGCGTCATTTCAGATTTGTTTTAAAAGATGTCTTTCTTGTTTCCTTGAATGCTCAACTCCTCCCCCCCCCCCCCCCTCCCTAGAGCCGATGCACGACAATGGCACTCAGACAATCAAGGCTGAGGTAGTTGAACCCATTGTTGAGAGCCAGGAAACATTCAGAGAAGAAGCCAACACCAGTTCCAGCTACTCACCGTCTCCGAGAACTGTCTACACATGCAACGATGGCAAGGTCAGCCTCGTCTAACTTGATCTCGCACAAAATGTCATCACTCCCGCTTGTTTGATTCAGGAATGGAGTGACAAAATGTTCTTGTTTTAGAATGTTTTGTGAGTTTGTAATCAGAGCTCCGAGTTGCTCTGAAATGTTCGACTTCAGGAACTCCGTGAGATTTGACTTAAGCGGTTCAATTATATCTGCCACGCTATATTGATTTTCACGTTTATCCTTGATGCGAGTGATGGGTAAATGAAGCTTCAAATCTGCTTCATGAACCAGTTACAGTATTTTTGGACTCCAGTAGATGGCGCTCTCTGTTCAACATTGGGCTGAAAGCACACTGACTTGCTGTTTTTTTTTTTTAAACCCTTTATTTGAACAAACAGAGCCATCTACAGGACTCAAAACTACAACAACTGGTCTATGAAGCAAATTCGAAGCTTCATTTTCCCAGCACTACTTGATGCCTCCCTCCCCGGTGATCCTGACTTTTTGCCAGTAGGTGGCCTTCACAAGACCCCTTTACTGTGCAGAAAACACTGTCTATCCTCGTAACAAGCATGAACTTCAGATCACCTTAGATCAGTCCGTTCCACTGTCCAGCTCTGGCAGGTAAACAAGGTTGAGGAGATTATTATTGTTCCTGGAGGCCCGGCCAGCATCATCAGTGTTTATTAGCCAGTTAGGCTTGCCTACAATGCACACAGCATCCTGACTCTGCTGATGGGGGTGCAGTTGGCACTACAAGCTCGGGGACCTGCAGCCACATCAGGCATGAAGAAATCTTGCAAATGAGAACCCTGCGAACATCAGGGGCCCTGTATTAATTATTCACATGAGAGAAATTCTGAGTGACTGACAGGTTAGCCGCAACGAGGCTGTCGGACTGGCGTGAAGGAAGCTGGTAGGGAAAGTAAATGCAAGGAACTTGAAGTGCGAATGAAAACAACCTTTCCCAGTTTAAGGGCAAAAGAACGAGTCTGGCCGGCGGCCTAAAGCACATTTGCTGCACAGGGAAAATCCTTTTGGATTCCTGCCTAAAGACTTTAGAGTGATAAGAGAGCCGGGAGAAAGCAAGTCAGATATGGCTCCTGCTGCTTGTGCCCACCAAAATGACGAGGGGAGACTGCCTGGTTGGCAATCGGCTTGGTGTGCTTGGGTCGTGCTTATGCAACAGCCTGTGGAGAGATGCATGCGAAATTCACGGTGGGAATAATCCAACCTACGAGCGGCCAGCGGCTTCAGTTTACATGAGTATCCTAGTCGCCAGCGAAAGTGGTGCTTATTGGGATTAGCTGTGTGGTTTAAGAGTCGGTTAAGATGTCTTCTACCGCCGCTAACAATAATCTGCGTGGTTTCCTCTCTGTTGGTCGACTGGATTAGGAAATTTGTCCACCGAACACAGAGGTCCTGATTTACAATTGTGCACACTGTTGGCAGCAAGTCTCAAAAGCATGGGAGTGGTTCAAGAAGGGTTTTGGTTGACGATGATGAGTTTCACCATTGAACGTTTCAAAATGAAGATTGAATTGATGGAACTGGAAGTGTCAGAGGAAGACATGCAAACAAAACAAAAAAAAGACATTGATAGCGCCAAGAATTTTATTGAAGCCAGCAAGTACATGTCAACCATTTTGTATGCTTGGACTTCCCATTTGTCCGCAGCACTTCATTACGTTTAGAACTTGGAATTTGTTGAGAGGCCACTACAGACAATTTTCAGTGTGCCAAAATTACCCTGACACGAGGCATTTGTGTTGAAAAGAGTTTTGTCTTAGATGACGAGCTCCAAGTCAGCCTTGAGCTCATCCAGAATCTCCAAACTGCATTGCCGAATTACAAATTCAGTAGGCTGCAAAAATGTTGGTTTCCTGCATTTCAAAAAGGTCTACACAAGTCGAAATGATCGTCCCTTCTTTTGCCTGCACAACATTGTCGTGCCGTTTAGACACAGTATAGAATGACGTGCAATGGGCCTGATTTAAGTACTTATTAGTACTACACTGTGTCAGTCCTATTTGTACTTTGCTGCAATTTTCCTACGAGAAAATCTTGTGTCTGCTCGATAGTTGAGGAATAAGACACTGTCTGAAACTCCTTCTCAGATATTCTAGCCTTATAATGTGCTTTTCACCCCAATGTAGGTGCACCTTGGTGGCGGGATCTGGGTGGAGGAGGAGAAGTGGCACCAGTTGCAACGCACCCAGGGAGACTCCAAGTTCACAAAGAACCTGGCTGTCATGATCTGGGGCACAGAAACCCTCAAAAACCGGAGCGTCACCGGAGTGGCCACCAAAAAGAAGAAAGACGCCCTTCCCAAACCTCCACTCTCACCAAGCAAGCTCAAAATTGTCCGAGGTAGGAAGTTTTTACCCACTGGACCGCATCCGACGGTTCTTCTCACCCGCCCGCTTTTGTCTTTGCAACAGAGTGTCTGTACGACCGAGTGTCCCAAGAGACTGCAGACAGTGCGGAAATCACACAAAGATTATCCAAAGTGAACAAATACATTTGTGAGAAGATCATGGACATCAACAAGTCCATCAAGAACGAGGAGCGACGGGAGTCCAAGCTGCTCATCAGACAGACAGTCAAGATGGAGAATTTTACCTATGACGGCATGTAGAGAGCAAGTGTTCTTCTGTTCCCCTCCTCCAGCTCCTCCCATCACGCAAAGGTCAAAGGATATGGAGGGGGCTCGCTTTGGGTGCGTTTGAGGTTCTTTTCCCCCTTCTCGGCAGCACCGCTATTTCCTTTGACGCATCGGATCGGTTGCGGTGTGAAACACCGATGGCCCATTTTTTAAAACCAGCATGGCCCCAGTTAGCCCAATCAGTTACAGACAGCTTTACCCACCAAACAAATGGGAACCAGAATGAGTGTTTGTTTGTTTGGTTTTAAAAAAAGCTTTACGACGGGATGAGCACGAAGAAGAAAATGGTTTGCCTAGACGCGCGTTTGCGTTGGAAGATTGTGAGATTAATTTATTGTTCTGTGTCAGAACATCACTCTGAGTCCTTTAAGCTTTTAAAAAGTAAAAGATGACTTCTGTGGGTAAAAGTTTTCAGTTGCTTGTACGCTGGGGAAACTGAGTGTCCTGTTTTGATATTTCTGTGTGACTAAATCTGCTGGAGAAGCGAATGTCCGCAGTTGGTACTGCACTGATATTCGATAGGAGACTCGATCATGATTGAGTCTTCATTAGTAACAGACACATTGTTGAATGCAACTAAGAGGCTGTTATTTGTGGCCGTGGCTTTTTAGGTCAATCGCAACATTAGTAGGAGTTGTACAAAATGTAACTTTTTTTGTTTACGTGGAAAATATGTCAAGGAATTTTAGAAAAAGAATATTTACGCGCAAATTCTCGGCTGGAAGTGCTGACTCAAATCTATGATCCTATTTCCTTAGAAATAAAAAAAGCACTTAAAGCAGTGCCTGCTCAACAAAGCATGCCGCACTTTCCGTAACATGAATTCATTGTACCAACCTTGGCTTCTGCAAAAGATGCAATTTTAATTTACGTTATTATTAGAAAAAAATGTGTTGAGTAAAAAGCACGTGTTATGGAGCAAAATGTTTTTTGTTTTGTTTTCCAGTGAAAAAGAAAGAAAATGCCCAAATGTATCCATAAAGTGGATCATCCAAATGTGACCACAATCCGTTTCGTGATGCTAGATAAAATTTCGCTTTCAGATGGAACTAAAGTGATTAAAATCTTTAGTTTACACAACTGGAAAACTGTCAAAACATCAAATTATTTTTCACTAAAGTTTTGGCTAAACCACAACTTGTATGGGATTTTCCGGTATCTAACACTCTTTGTTTTGGGAATGTGTTTTTGGTTTTTTTTGTACAATTTCCTACTAATTTCAAGAAAATTTACGAATGCGTACCAAGACGAACGGAGGCCTACGTGACTACGATCGTACAACAGCCAAGGCCTCTGAATGAAACATGATGTAATTTTTCCCTCCGAAAGCGTCTCAGTGGCAGACACACGGACAGCTGAACAAGTCGCGTTGGCGGAGGAAAGGCCTTAAATGGATTTTGGCAATCACCAGGGCGCGTCGTGCCCTCGGCTTTTCTAGTGAGCTGTGATTGTAGTTGAAGCTGAAGTCTTGAGACTTCACGTGCACTTTGCTGCGAGAATGTAAGAGTTGACTATGGACACTGTTACCAGCGTCGGCCGAGTTTAACCTGAGCCGAGCCTCTTGGAACTCTTGGAGGGGGTTTCAGCTCAGGTCTTGTGGAAGAAAACAGTGTGGGTAAAGCTGTCTGAGACATGCCTGTTTTGGTGATTTATTGTGAAGCCCACAATATCCCGATTCTTAAGAAATGCCATGGGGAGGGGACTAAATCCGGCCACCCCAAGGGACATTTAAGTCAAGCTTGTCCTTTGTTCATTTGTGTGTGTTGTTTTGTCCCAAACTGTTTTCCACAACTGTTGCCCCGCTGAAACGAAATCTTGGAGATTGAAATCTCAAGTGTGACCCAACAGAGGCAAAACTGTGAATCTGCTGCAGAGCTGCCGGTCAAAGCCTTTCTTTGCTCCTCTTCACTCTTCGACAACATGTGTTGCCTGTTGCTTATTCTTTTTGTCCCTCTTTTTTTTTTTTTTTTTTTAAATGGTCTTTCCAAAGTTCGGCTCAGCCTTCTGTTAAGCTTCTTTACGTTGTCGAGAGATTGTCAAGATTTATTTTTTTTTCGTTGTGCAGTTCAGTTAAATGTTCTGGACAATTATCTAATTGATGTTGCTATCAAGTATCTTTTTTTTTCTTTATACATATTTTTTTATGAACTTTTTTTTTTTTTTTTCCGTCTTGCATTTGACCTATTGCGCTATTGAGTGTGATGTCGAGCCCTTAAAAACAACAAACATCTCCCGAGCCAAAGTGATCAGTGATGCACAACTGGCGGTATTCTTCGAGAAGCGTTAAACCTCACCCTTAATATAAATGTGTACGTTGACAAAGTGACAAATCATTTACATCGAATGCACTTTACACATCAATTTGTCAATCTTAAAAAGCCTCTTTGGAGGGGTACGAGTACTTTTTTTTTGTTCATGTCTAAGTACTAAATTAAGGCCAAACAATCATTCTATTAACACGATGCACCTTAAATTGTTTGGTTTGTGAGTGGCAGGGTGTGTTGTTGACATACCAATACTCAAAACAATTTGTCAGTCACGTCATCATAACTGGAGTCTGAGAGAATGTTGATCGTGTTTCAGTGTAATTTCATGTCTTTGTTTTTACAAATATGCTCAATATGAGCCAAAGTGTTGAATGCGAAACAAATGGGTTGCTGACTGAATGATCAGCGTTGTTTGCACATTTAAGAAAAAAAAAAAAAGGCCTATCCCAACTTAATAGAACTTATAGTACCTTAATCCCTTTGTGATTTGAGTGTTGGCGTTTTCTTCCATTTGTATTGGGTTTCCCCTGTACAAAAAGACGTAAGCTTTCCAAGTGTTTGCGTTCAGATCTAATACTACATTTCCTCAAATGGTGGCCACGCCTTTGATTAAAAACGGTCCTAAATAATCATTTGATGAGCCACTTGAGACAAATAAATGGCGCCTTATGCCCAGAAGGGAAAACAGTACTGTAATGACTCAAAAGGAAATTTCTTCATACCCCGACTAAGTGAGCCACACGTTAATTGAATTGAGTCGGCATTACCTATTTCATCAACTGCTGAGCCCACTCGAGAACTTTCTCACTCCTTTGCTCACCAATTATAAATACTTTTAAATTAGGCTGGCGAAATCCAGGCTCGCCCCCTTTATCGAGGGCCCTATTTGAGGAAATGCGACACACGCGGTTTGAACGAAAAGATAAACCAATTGTGCAAAAATGACCTCAACATAATGCTCTCATGTATTGTTTGTATCCTTTGTTTGTTGTTTTTTTATGCCAAAAGGAGTTGTGGCAAGGCGAATATTTTAAATATCTCACCTTTTTAAAGGCTGGTTTCCCTGCTAATCTTTTGACACGTATACTGCAGTACATAATGTTGAACCCGGACTGAGCTTTATCAGCATCTCTGTAACGTGCGCCAACCGGGGCGAGTTACCTGATCGAGCCGACTGCGAATTAACGGCACGCTCTTTCATTGCTCTCACACTTAAGTAGCGCTGGATGAACGTGGAAGTTGACGCTCAGCAGCTGACATGAAATCCGCCTGGTCTTTGCAAACGCGCGTCGATCGAGATGCCGCTTGCCAAGCGAGCGCTCCTCCGACCGTTTTGACTGCTCGGTGTACATAGCACGTCAAGAACGTTTCACGTTTGGTCTCTATTTTTGATTACGGTATCAGTAACTTTGTATACAATCCACAAACTGGTTCTACTTCATCCAACTTTCACCACCCTACCTCATTGTTACTCTGGTGTTTGTTTGTCAGTGACTCTAAGCTCTGTGTGTATAGTCAAAAGAAAATCTAGACTAAGAAAAAAAAAATATACCTGGTTACGCAACATGTACAAAATATCTAAATATATATATATATCTTCTTAAACACCTCGATTGACAATATCATCCTTGGAACAAGGATGTTTGTCGAGCTGCTTGACGGCAGATGCTGCCGTGCGTCCAGGCGCCGCGGCCGTGTTGTAATCTGCTCTTGGCTACGTCGTGCAGTCGCTCCCGTGCTCGTGTTTTGTGTCTGTGTTGCGTTTGGAGATTTTTACTGGTTGACGGTGCTACCAGCAAACCGTTCTATACGGACCTCAAATGGTGCTGTTTTTCTATGTTTGTAACCCTCACGGCGAGGAGGGCGACCACACCGCTAGTCCCTCAACTCTTTGGTGAAAAGCAATTCAAGCCAAAACGCTTTGCAAAATGCTAATAACTCGTTTGCTCTTACTGTGTCGCGTATGTGCTATCCGCCCAAATACTGTTCTCCACTTAGTTGTAAATGTTACAAGTACCTCAAAACATGTTGATTTTTCTAAGGATGCGTCCGCTTTCAACGCCTGTTTGCTGCCAATGTTTTAAGTGTGCTTGTGTAACGTTTAAGGAGGAGTTCCGGACTTTTCCGCTGTGTATTGATTGTCATGGCACAACTTAGTTTCACAGGAAAATGGAATCCACCGACTGTTTGAGTTCACCAATTTAAAAAAAAAAAACATAAAGAAGAAAGAAAATGTATGATTAAAGTGGCTGTTTTGTGTTCCCCGGTGGCTGTTTTTGAGTTGCTCACTTTTAATTCAAAACGCTTCGTCAGTATCAATGTAGCAGTTCGTACAACGTAGTCAGGCTGTGAACCAACACCTTACGTAAATATGCATTCATGTTTTGTTTTGGGAGATTTTCGAATGCAAAAAGCGTTTTTGTTTCAACTAGGGTTGGGCATTTGTCTACAATTCCTTGATCAACCACGTGGGGTTTAACCAAAAATTATTATTTTTAATGGGGTGGAGAAATCTTTCTGAATGAGCTGCCAACAAAGCAAATTCTTCATCAAATAATTATTCTGCCCGACCATAGTTGAGCAAGATTTCCTCTCCAATGTCATCACTGTCCAGTGTCATTTTCCTTTGCAGCACTTAAGCCAGGGGTCTTCGTCTCCTGTTCCTCAAGGCTCGCCGTCCTGCCCGTTTCCCATCTCTCCCTGCTGCAACACACCTGATACAAATGATCAGAATCGTTATCTAGCTTCTGCAGACCTTTCCGATTATCGGATCCTTCGCAGCAGGGAGGGATGACGAGCAGGCGGGACACCGGCCCTCGGCGAACGGGATTAAGGACCCCTGATTTAAGCCATCCGCAGGACTGTTTGGTAGAAACGTACATATTTTTGATTGTCTGTTCAACCCAGACGTCGTGTCCGAAAGGGATGTTATATATCGTCATGGCAACTCAAACTTTAACCACCATATTCATTGTCGTTGCTGGATTGGACTGAGCCGCACAGGCCTCTTAGGGTTGACGTGCGCTGCCATGCTCATTAGCGCAAGACAGGGTAATTAATGTTCGGCGTTCCAGCCCGTTGGTACGATAATGTGAAAGACACTCCTCATGATTTCAGTCAAGAATCCCTCGGCCTGCTTTCGCCTCCCAGAGGCAACGCTCGATACTAGGCAATAGTGTGTGTGTGTGTATATAGAGTATGTCCTCGCTCAACCGGCCACACCTCTGCTACGCTGGCAAGATGCTTAGCATCCTCTTATTGTGTCTCTTGCTGCATTCAGGAACATGTGTTTAATGTGGAGATAATAAAGCAAAATAAATCCAGACTTTTATTCTATCAGCACTAATCTTGTGTTGGCATTTTCTTTTTTGCCTTTTCAATTGCTCAATGTTTATTAGTTGACTTGGGTTGGGAACTTTTTTTCTTATGTTTGTTATAAATTGCAGAAAAAGTCCATTTGACGGATTTATAATTTTTATTATTTTAAAGGGGAATTCAGCCCCCCCCTCCCCAAAAAAAAACTCTTTGCAATAATGTTTTATGCGGCTTCACTAGTCTGAACATGGCTGTCTGATTAATGTTATGTTTGTGGAATACGAGTTAAGCAGAAAAGCTTTTTTTTTTTTTTTCAAAGGGTTCTAGTGCCCCTCACTCACAAAGCAGGTCACACGTTGCGCTGTCGCCTGTATAAACAAAAACAAAAGTAGTTTTTAAAAACTTGAGAAAGAACTGCCCCCTCACAAAACCTCTTTAGTGTCCTTACATTATTACAATAATAGCTTTTATTGTTTTTAATTCTATAATGGCATTTTCTCTTCTCTTTTTAAATGTCACTGTATATCGTGAAAAAAAATTGCAAATCGAAATCTGTGAGAAAACATTTTTTTTTTCCTAAAATCGTTCAGCCCTATTGACTGGGGTAATCTTTACTGAATTAATGTATATTAAATAGTTTTTCTTGGTATTCCTTTAAAAATAACAAAACGAGGCGAAGTGTATCTGTGGCACGTTTTGTCCCCGTTCTGATCGGTCACCAAGTCGACTTCCTCCATGAATAGATGAAACTGTGCTGCTCTTGCATTTCCATATATTATTGCCTGCGTAAGCACGCGGCCGGCCCTTTCCCTGCAAGCAGCCCGAGGGGACTTGTCAATGTCACAACGGCTAAAGCCCGCCACATGCCTCCTAATGTATTGCCGCCCAGCTTTATTGGCAGCACGGTGATTCAGTGGAGGTGATGATGGATTAGTGCTGTGGCGGGAGATTCTGGGCTGGGCTCTGCAGCCTCGCGGTCTGTCGCATAAGCGCCGCGTCGACCCCGCGCCGCACTAAGATAGGGGGACATATTGTATTTATGTCACACGGGCAACCTAATGAATATGGACGTTTCGCCGCCTGCCTTTATGGAGCAGCGTCAGATTCATCTTATCCATCTTTTCGTGTCGTAGTCGCTGTGACTTTGGAAGTGTTTGGAATCCACAAATATGGCATCTTTTGAAGTTTTTTTTTTTTTTTTTTTATTTTTATGCCAGATGCAGATATTTCGCAATCTATTGCTCATTTTCTGATCTACAGAAATAGAAAGAGTGAGTGTTGTTTTTAAATTGGGGGGGGGGGAAATCACTTTTTCATTCAACTGCGCTTTATTTTCATGAAATAACGAAATTAAAAGTTGCATCAAAACTTTGGTATCAATTCATTCGTCATGTAAGCAAGTACTATATTCTAAATATACTGACCCAGCAGTGACACCGCAATGTGAAACATATCCACTTTTTTTTATTAATTTTTTTGCACAATTGCGCTAATATTTATGGTTTTCCATTAAGATTCAAAATGGGTTTTCTTTGTCACGTGATTAGGAAAATCCCAATCGTAGCACGGAGAAATGAGATTTTGTGCTTGTCTCCCTCCATTAAAAGATTTTTTTGGGGTAAAAAAAAACGAACACTTCGGTATAATGAAAGCTACTTACTGAAAGAAGAGGGGACCCCGTCAATGTGTATAAGAAACCTTGAAAAACAATGACCAAAAAAAAGCTGCGTATTTGATTTCGCCTGTTGTAAGTGAAGCAAAATAAAATATTAAATGTGTAAAGATTGAGGCATTCAACTCTTCACTCATTCAAACATTCAAGTGAGCAGTTTTGAAAAAATGTGGCCATCATCTACCGAAATAATTATTTAAACATAAAAACATTCTTTTCTTTTTTGTCATTAAACACACAGCGGAACCTTTGGCTGTACCAAAGAAACATTTTTTTTAAACATAAAAAAATTCAAACTTTTGACTTAACTCTGCCTGTACCACCATAGCCAAGAATTCTTTTAAAAAAAAAAAAATCTTAAAATTCATTGCACTTAAAAGTTACATTAGATAAGAAACGGCTCCTAGATAAACTCCAAAATGTAGTGTAAACAAACGCGTTGGTTGTATGGATGCACGAAAAAGTTCATCACACCCGAACAATGATTCTTTTGACACTTTTCAGAATCGCCGGCTTCGCCCATCTGTCCGTTTTAAATCATCAAAACGTGTCGCTTCCTCTACTAGTTACTCTTCTCATCATTCAATCAGTGTTCTCCTGAACTTTACATGTGCAAAACACGAGTCGCGTAATCATCTTGACAAATTTCCTGCAGTGGTGTAAAATCATGATTTAACCCTCAAGGTTAGTTACTGCCACCATTTTAATTAAGCGTGTGGCTTTTGCGACCAATCAACAAGAAAGTGAGCCTCCCTCCGTCTCTCTCTCGCTCTCTCTCCTCGTCTTGGCATACCTCCATTTGTACCCACTCACCACCGCATGTCCCCACGTCGTGTATAACCGATATGGAGGCTGCCAGCTCTTTTCAAAAAGGTCCTTATCGTTCTCAACAAGCTTGTTTGGCTCTTTGCAGTGATTAGAAACGAGCAATGTTGGAGTCCATCAGGCCCTCCAGTAAATGAATGCAAAAGTGAGCCTATACGTGCCAATGTGCACTCATACATGCTTCAGCCCCGAGCCCCCGCATGGCCCTTTTTTTTTTTTTTTTTTTAATGCAGGCGACTCCCAACCGCCGTCAACCACAAAAAAAAACAAAAAACGAAGCGCCTTTGCAGCGAGTCGTCATGGCAGCAGCCAATGTCACTGCTGCGGCCGCTCGCTGCACCCGCACGCTAATCGTTAAACACGCGCTTAAATATTCATCTCCCGCATCTCGCCTCTCTCACACCTTACCACTCGCTCTCACATTGATGTCTCGTGTCAAAATCTGCCAATTGCCCTGATTGGATTTGAATTGTCATTTCGCGTCATGTGAGAAGTACATCTCGTTTCACGTTAAGCAATTTGCGCAAATCGTCGTATTCTCAGGTTATTTTCGACACCCCCGCGATAGATTCTGATTTTGATGTCTGCAAAAAAAAAAAACAGCCATGTTATATATACTTTTAGCTGTAAACTACGGTGGGCGAGAAAGGTCACAATTGCAAAAGCCACAAAACAACAGCATCAAACTTCTTTTCCATAGCGTGCAGTTCAATGTTGTGTGACCTTTCTCAGCCACCGTAGTAAACACTATTCCATGTAGATAATTAAGCGGCGAGGCGTCGGTGTGCTTTCCGCCACATGAAAGTGCGCCGCACTTCATCGCTTTGTTTTGTCTCTTCACAGGCCTCATTCGTCATGCGCGTTTTAGCCCGCTTTGCATTCTCATCACAACAGAAAAGAGTCGGCCAAAATGACTCAAGCAACAAAAACAAATGTCACACGGCTTAACTCTTTTTCTCTTGGAGATCCGCATCATTTTCAAAGCCTAACGTCTGGGGGATGCTTAATAAAAAGAGGGCCAGACAAATCCAAATCGTGGAACGATTCATCTTTAATTACGAGCCGGAGTCTAATCTTTTAATTGGATAACGAGGCTCTCGTCGCTAAGCAGACTTGAAAGGACGTCAGGTATGTTCGTGTTTGTGATCAAATAGAATGCAAAAAAAAACAAAAAACAATAGATGTTTGATTTGCGGTGGAAAAGAAAGGCTGTTGAATCAAACAGTGATTCGTAACCCTGCATGACAAAAAAAAAAAAACGGTGAATATGATTGGTTTAATCCTTCTCTGTTCTCCGTCAAATTGATTTTTTGTTTGAAAAGGTAGCAACAACAAAAATGATTTGCTCATACTTTGCGTCATTTTCTTAAAAAACAAAAAAAAATATTTTGGTCATTCTGATATAAAATTGGTCCTATTGCTCCATAAACACAAAATGCACACAATTTAATATTCAAGCAAAATATATTAATTAATTAATAATTACTATATATATATATTATTCATTGCATTTTTTAATGACTCTGGACGAAGCTTTTCATCACATTTTACCACCTGACCACCTTGAACATAAGAGCTTCACGCCCTTGTGGAATTCACGGCACAAGACAAAAAGTGACACTTGTCCGCCCTTGTCAATGTCAACATAAAGCATGACAAGACGCGCACGCAGTGGCCACCACGCATGGCATCCATCACTTATAATGGCGCGGTGTTAATGAGCGCCTTGTTGGGAGGTGTCACTTGACCCTGGGCCATGTGCACTGACATCACCTCCAAGCTCTCCGCGCGGGAGGTCATCGTGCACTCTTTGACTCCAAATCATTTCTTTTAAACTATCAGCCTCCCAGACGCTCGATTAAAAATGTATCAGCTGATCTCGGCTGTTCTAAGGGGGAGGGGTTAAACATGCTATAAATAGCCTCAATAACAAAGTTTTCTTCACATGACTTGAAACGAACATCAATCACTTCACAAGGATTGATCGACAAAGAACAAAAAAAAAAATTATAATTGCAAATGTCTACATGATCCGCAAGGGGGGGGGATCTTACAGTGTACTTTTATAAAAAAGACTTTGCACGCATCGATCTCATGCACGGACGCCAGCGAGTCAATTTCTGCTTCTGCAATATCGGAAACTGCGTGTGAGCTTTGACCGCCCTGATTTTAAAGGAAATTGGGGGAGCTGCTTTTGCATGACGGCGGACCGGCTGGACATTTGACTGTTACAAACTGCTTGCGATTGAAATTGGCCCGTACATTTATTTAGTTATTTTTACAATTAATTCTGTAGTTGTTTACTTTTACTGAAGTAAATAGTTTAATGAATACTCCTATTTCCCTTTTGTTTGTTTTTTTTTTTTTTTTTTTTGGCCACTAATCTTAGTACTTAAATACAGAGTGTGAGTACGTTTTGTCACCTCTCATGTTTGAGGAGCCCAAAGTCTTCACCCCACTAAGTGTGTGTGTGTGTGTGTGTGTGTGTGTGTGTTGTGTGTACTGTACGTACATGTGAGTGTTAAGTCAAGTTGACTGAAGCTGACAGGCTGCCAGCAGCATGCACCTGCACATTGCTCGTGTCAATGTTGGCCTCAAACTGAGGAAGAAACCCACAAAAAAAGTGTCAGTAATAGATGAGTGTGAAAAACCCCCCCCCCCCAAAAAAAAAACATTTTTCGTATGTACACTTAACGTGTGTATTGACACCAGAAAACAGTTAAGACAGCAGGGACTGGCGGTCCAACCGGGCTGACGCATGGCTTCATCGGTGACGGACAAAATAAGAGCTCAGCTGTCACACTGCAGTTGACACCCCCCCCCCTCACTCCATCCCCACCGCCACAGTAACCTGCTGTTGACTTTACACCAAAGTGTTGCATGTCTTATTGTTTTGCGACAACGATCCGACTCTTGCTGCGTTGTCCAGCACTTTGCCAGGAGATGTCATGGAATTTGACGACTCTGTGCAAGCGCCTGCCTGCCTTAATCTGAATTATTGACGTGCAGCGCATTGATAATTTAAGGCACTAGATCTTTTCTGACAAGGGGACGCTTTGTGGGAATTAAAAATCAAAGTATTCACCAAAAAGGAGATATTTTTGCATGCATTTATGGATTTGCCATGACCTAGTTGTGTGCGAGTGGGGCAACGAAGCGAGGGGGCGGCGGCGAGGGGGCGGGGACAGAGGGGAGCGAGTTAATTGAAGCTGACTTGTGTCTAGTGTTTGTGTGTCCCAAGTTGACACATGCTTGTTGCCCATATGCTCCTGGTGATTCACACGCTTGCACTTTGGAGGCATCGCTCGACTTGAAAGGGAGAAAAAAAAATGCGCATCATCGTTTTGCGTCTGATGACACGGAGGTGACTTTGTTGTTTGTTGGCTGTTAGTTCCAATGTCAGCATGTTCGGCCAGCGGTTCACACATCTGCCTCATAGTTCTAAGGTTCTGTGTTTTAATCTATATTCGAGCTTGGTGTGAGGAGTGGTGCTTATTTGGGCTTTTTTTTTTCAGTGTGGGCTCATTATTGATGGTGAAGTGATACTTGAGTCTAGGTCCACCAAATTTGAGGTTTCCGTTGTGGACTTGCTCGGGTCAGTCTGTCTGTCACTCCGTGTGTCCGCTTGCGTCGGAGGTGATGCGTCCCAGCTGGCTCGCAGTCGACTGGCAGCGTGTTGATCCGAGTGTCAGCGGGACTGGGTGTCTCCTCGGCGAGCCCTCCTCCCCTCCGCCGAGCTGACAGACAAGGTCAGCGACTCATCTCGGCCCGTCTCTCCGAGCTCCTGACAGCCTTCCCTCAGGGAGAGAAACCGCCGACAGCCCCCCGCTCCCCGGCACGCATGCGACGCCACCAATTAATATTGCATCACCCTTTTCTAATCTGCTCCCTCTGAGCCCTCCTGTCTGAGGGGGCCTGGTCGCGCCAGCCGGCTCGCTTCCCCGCCTCTTGACCTCGCCCATCTCCTCCGATAGCGGCCAAAGAAGTCGCTGAAAAATGCATGTACATATTCTTTTTTTTTTTTTTTTTTGGGATGGGGGGAGTCGTCTTTGCATTTTTCTAATCGCTGTAGGAGTTGTCTCTTTAAGGTGTTTCGCCGCAACTTTGTTTGCATGCAAACAGAATGAACTTCATCTCCTGCTGTTTTACAAACAGACTGCACTTTATTGCTTTGTGGTTTTAAACTAATTTCCTCTCTAAAAATTGGTTAATCTTATCATCGTTTCGGCTCAGTCGGGGCGAACATATGCTGTCTCCATCTTTGCACAGCCATCTTGATATAATGACCAGATTTCATTTCTCGAACGATCTGTCTATCTATCTATTTGGTTCTTACTTTGAAGCACATTTTTTAAGGGATATTTAAGGTTTTTTTTTTTTAAGGTAAAAAAAAATTAAATACAACGGACCACAATTTGAGCATCTCTGGCGGCACAATTCCATATCCGGTCAATGTAGTTTGCATGAATAGATGACAAGAATGCGTGTGGGGCGGCACGGGTGGCCTGTTTGCTGTGATTTGATGAGTACCTTTATTCGCCCGTTTGCTAGGATTTGCAAATGTGAACTTTTGGTCGAATTGCTTGGCAGAAAATGCACTTACTCTGTCACACACATTTACACCGCGCGATGAAATAAACACTGGTGAGGACACAATAATTGTTGCGGTCTGTGGGCAAAGACACTCAACCATGAGAGAATTTAGCATCCACAGCCCCACAACCACGAGCCACCAAATTGACTTACTCATTTTTTTTCTGCCGTAGAAGAAGTAGGAGCCACTCCTCTTTGCAACTCCTATTTTTTCTTTCAAATTTGGTGGGCCGGATTAAAACGTTTAAACGGGCCACATGTGGCCCCCAGGCCGTAGTTTTCCCACACCTGCTCTAAATTGTCCATTGGTTTGAATGTGAGCGTCAACATGTTTTTATCACCTATAACTTCCCTGCAATTCACTCCCGACAAGTCCAGAGTGTACCCCGCACCACACGCAAAGTTAGCTAGCTAGGCTACGTCTCCCACGCAACACTAATTAGGACAATGTTGAGAAAGAGAAATTAAATGGGTGCTTTATGGCCAGCGTGTATTCCTGCACACACTGTTTGTTTTTTGTTATCCCTTCAATGCTCTTCAGCAACAGATGCAGAGAAATATCAACCTTTATCTGTTCTTTGTCTCTGCTTCATCCTGTATATGTGTGCGCGTATGTGTGTGTGTGTGTGTGTGCGCGGTTGTTCCACGGCTCAGTAGTCTCTGTGAAGTCCTGCTTGTTCTGCAGGTTTGCCCCCACTACAAACATTTGGGCGATCAAAGCCACTGGAAAAGGCCCGCCACTTCAAACCACGTATCGTCTCACAGAGACAGGCCGGATTCCTTCCATCCGAATTCTTCGGCCCGCCCGTTGTCATGGCGACCATCCCATCGCAGTCGGGCTCTCGTGCTTGCAGCAGGAGCCACGGTTTCAATTCTCATTTTTAGCGCTCATTTATAATATTTTTGAATTGTAGAAGTTTGATTTCTTTTGCAATGTCACATCCGTACTAATTCAGCAAGATTTATATTCTATGTGTGTAGATCGAGTATGATCTTCTCCCAGTAAATCCACCCCCCATCCTCTCCCCCTTCCAGCATCTGTTCTCTTTGGTTTTATTCTTTTTTTTTTTTAGCGAGCATAAAAGATTTGCCCCAACATATTCTTTTTGTTCAGCTATTCCAAAAGTCGTTTCATTTGTGGCGGCAAGCTGTGATGTTATCGCAGATGTTTGATGTCAGCTTTATCGGGGAGTTGCATTACGTTGTTACACCGCATTTAAATCCTTTCAACTTTACGTGAAGTGAGACGGGAGGATTGGAAACTCGGGGGTGGGAGAATCACCTTGAATGCAGTGAGTTTAATTAAATTGGTTTAGTGATGATCTGTTAGTTCAATTTAAAGGGGAAGTGAACTCCGGAAAATTTGTTGATGGGAATATGCTCTATACAGGCCCACCAGTTGAAACATGGCATTCTGATTAATATTGCAATTGTGGAATATGAGTTAAGCAATAAAATCCAGCCACAAATCATATCTCATCTTCGGAAAACAGGTGAGCCATGATTGGTCGTCACCTGAGCCCTGTGTATCTGTCGACAAATGTGACAAAATGGCCGCCCCCTGAGATGTCTAACACTTGGTTCACACCAAATCCGTTGGAAGCGTTTCCGGTGGCACGATTGAATCGAAGTCAGTGGAATTTGTGTGAGCAAAGAAGAATGGAGAAGAAAATGATAGTTCCTGTCTGTGGACATTCAGAGTTTTACAAAACTGCCAGCTACCACTACAGGGACAAAAAAAAAAAACTTGACCAGGCTTGGAGAATTTTTTTTTTTTTTTTTTTTTAAACAGCTGTTGAACTTCACCAAGACGACAATATTGTTCATATTAGCTCTTGCACAGTGTCGGCTGCTTCAATGCGATGTTGAAACTTTTTTACTTTCTTTACTCCCGGAAACGCCGTAGTCGTCACAAAGCCAAGCCCCGCCCCTTCCCGCGAGCACAAATGAGCGGCTGCATTGTGCACACCTACGCAGTGAAACGCCAACGGATTTGGTGTGAACGTAGTTTAAGAGTTCTGAATTTGGGACCTATTGTGCTTGTTAAAATATAAAACTGACTTTTAGTTTATTCTAGCGAGACTACAATTTCTGACAAAAATGAAAACTGATCCAATGATTTTAAGAGGTGCACAAAAATAAAAGAGTTTAAATGAGAACCCACTCATTCCCGTAAGTGACATCTTTCTGCTTCAGTGTGTCACGTATTGTCCTTATTACCGTATTACTCGTTTAACACACATCTGTCCACCGACAAACAAGATTTGCTTCTCCCAAAAAAGAAGTGTCCCATATCAAATGTGTCCTGATGTTGTACCCAAAGTGACCTGTGAGGGGCGACATAATACACTATGAGGCGCACAGACTGACGGATAATACAACAGAGGCGCTTGAAACAAGCTGACAAAATGAAAAATATTTCATTTTAAACAATGAAAGAGTATATTATATCATCATCGTTAATGGACAATTATGAAGGATTACATTTTACAGTGACACTCACCAAATATCAAATATTGAGTTGCAAACTCAATCAATTTGGTGAATTTTCATTGCTTCTTGATTTCGTTGTTCATGTCCAAGCTCAAATATACGAGCATCCTCATACCGTCTTGTGTTATTTTGTTTGTTGTGTCCCAGCGGCCGCTGGACACGAACGCTGCGCTAAGTGGCTGCTAATGGCACAAACACGGCTGCGGGCTTAAGGTAGCAGAACGCCCATTAGGCCGATATTAACGAGGTAATGGCCTGTTACTAAACTGCGGAATGACATTGTCGCTGCCGCCATGCCGACGCCCCGTAAGCGCGAGTGTGACCTCCCTGCACGCATACACACAAACAAACACGCAATGGCAGGCAGACACCGCAGGCCGACAGTGAGTTCTTGTGAGAATTGTGCGGGGTAAAAAAAGAAATAAATAAAAAAAAAAACAGGTAGAATGGAAACAGAAGGCAGCATCGTAATAGACATAGCCAGGAGGCGTGACCGCAGTTATTAAAGCCGGCTATGCTTGTTTACCTCCACTTGGATGCATTGTGCCTTGGAAATTATTTATAGAAGAGAAATAAAGGACGACGTGTCACTCCTGTCTGCTTGGCCGTCGGACCGCTCGCTTCGCTTGATGAGTTTAGTTCCGGATTCTCTACCTTGAAAGTGGTCCCGATTAACTTTGTCCAAGCCGCCAAAACACTTTTGCCACTGAACATGTCATTAGTGGGGAACAAATAAAACGGATAACGTTGCAACAGGTAGAGCTGGGCTGAGCTCAGACTTCATTTTTTTAAATAAGGGGTTCAATTAACAAAGGCTGGTGGTTGATTTTAGTCTGGCCCGCAAATCGGCCCTCGTGCGTCTGATGAACTTACCCTTGAAAAGGGCAAACGACAAAAATTGCCAAAAGTGGCGACTGTTTGTGTGTGAAGAGACGTGAGACAGCAGTGTGCGTTCAAGCATGCGCGTATTTCCATTTTCTGACATCACGTAATCTGCTACTGGGGAATACTAGTGATGGGAAAATGAAGATTCAAATTTGCTTCATGAACCAGTTGTTGTATTTTTGAGTCCTGTAGATGGCTCTTGTGGTTCAAATAAAGGTTTTAAAAAATGGCAAGTCAGTGTTCTTTCAGCCCAATGTTGAACAGAGAGTGCCATCTACTGGAGTCCAAAAATACTACAACTGGTTCATGAAGCAGATTTGAAGCTTCATTTATCCATCACTAGGGAATACCATTACAAGAGGGGGGAAATACCTCAATTCCAAGACCAACAGTGCGTACTTACTTGCATTGGGCACGATCATGGAGAAGACAAAGGAGACATAATAAATAAACCTCTGCCGTTAACATCTCTCCCGCAGCGGCGTCAAGCTCGGACTCTTTTTTCGGGGTTGGGCGTGGTGCCCAGAATGTGGTCAGGAGTCAGCAATTTTTATGAATAGGCTAAAGCCGGAGGTTTGAGCCCAGAACCATACAAAGATAGCGGCCGGAGCGCGGGGGATTGACCCGCAAAAAAGGGTCAAGTGCCCAGCTCCAAATAGATTAAAATAGTATATCAATTTGTTGCTTTTAGCTGTCACTGTGAATTAACTAATTGAGGTAGAAATACAGTAAATATTCATTATGTGTTGTATACTACAAATAGTAGCCATTTTGCAAATTAGCTTAATGTTGTCAAGCTTCCTCTATAACAGTTAAACAATTAGCCTGGTTTGCTTGGATATTGAGAAACTCTACTGTATATTTAATATTTATTTACTGTGCTGACGGCCTATAATGCTAAGAAAAACCACAGCTCATTTAGCTAAATTGAACAAAAGCTTTGTATTGTCAACCTCCATGGAATGTATTTAAACGGTTAGCCTAGCTTGCTAAAGTTTGCAAGCAGCTGAGCCAACAGTTCTCACAAACAGTCTCGCTGTGGTTCAGCGATAGGGCGACACAGTCGGGGTACATCCCTGGGAAATCATTTCTCCCTCAGCTTTCTTCCTATTTGTAACTTGTCCTTTCAAGCAAGACGGCCCTTAAAGTTCAGTGGCCCATTCTTCAAAAAAGCCTATTACTGGCTGCTTGTGATTCTCTATCATGTGGCGCACAGACCAGCCATCCCTCCTTTTTATGTTCCCCTCCTCCCGTCATCTCTTTCTGAAGCCATGAGAAGAGACGTGCCTGGAGAAAGGCCTCCGACCGCCGCCTTGAAACCGCCGGCCGCCTCCGCCGCCTTTGTGCAAGATGTCTGGCTAAAAAGGGCCCATTGTTTTTGATACTTGACAGAGCGCCCACTTTGACTCTCTTTCGTTGTATCTCTTGTGTGGCCCTCCATGTCTGCCAACGCTGGCTCTCAGCATTAGACCTCTTGAACACACCGCAAGAGGTCTTTGAAGATGACACTAACAACGATGGTCGAGCACATACCATCTTTTCCTGAGATATTTTCGTCCTCGTGGTGTATTGTTTCCGAAATGGATCTGATTTGTGCCATTAAGCAAACGGGGCTGACACATTAAGACACCATTTAATGAGAATTTAATGAGATCCAATACAAGCACAATCAGAAATTCTGGCTTGACAAAGATAATGATGTGTTTATTATTGTGCATGTGTCGCTTTGCTTTACACTTCATCGTCTCCGCTTTGCTGTGGAATTCCCTTTTTCTCGTTGCCCTCAGTCTCCTGTCCGATAAAACGAGCCCTCACACTACAGAAAGGTTTCTCCACACTCATCCGAGTAGTAGTACCCCTCCTTGTCATCAGGGGGCGATAGAACAGACGTGTACTGACTTTCTGACGGCTGATTGACGTGTCGAGGCCTTTACAGTAGGCAATCGCCACAAGCGGACTGTTGATATGGTGTCTCTTTTGGTGATTTTGTCTGTGACAAACATACCTTTTGGAACAATCTTTTTTTTAATCTTTTGAAGATAATGTGTCCGTCTTGCCATCTCAACCACATAGCCCAGTCATTTTGAAGAAAATGGTAGACTGTTGTCACATGTGCCACACAGCTGGCTTTTCATGAATTTTGGAGGGACATCCAGTTCTTTATAATGTCTGTCTTGTTCCTTATTTTCTACACTGGATGATGACTGTCGTCCATGTGTTCCACGGTACATTTAGTGCCTTGCAAATTCTTTTTGTCCTGATGGACACCTTTGAACGACGAGATCCTCTGATGCTGCGGACGATGTCCTGTAAGATGTGACCGCAAAAAAAAAAAAAAAAAGGTAGAACTAGAACTGCTGAACTTCATTTGGAGTTCATCGGAGAAACTTTAAATAGTGGCAGGTGTTTGAGTCAGTTTGTTAATTCTGAACAAAGCCACATCCCTACTTGGGGGGGGTGCACACTTTTGCACCCACTTGATTTCAGTTGGTTATTTTTTACTTCTCCTTTTCCACTTATGTTGCACAGATTAACGAGACATTAATGGTGTAATTGTTCTTGGTATCTTCGTCTTGTTTTTAATTTTTATAAATGACAAAACTTTTTAACATTTAAACAGGGCTGCGTCGACATTTCTATCCACTGTCTATAGTTTGCGTTACAATTCGGTGACAATGTCAGACAATGTCATGAAATCAGCCTCAACTTTAATTCGTATATTAAGTGACATTTGCGACGTAACCATGCCTCCACCTTTTCATTATTAGCATAATTATAAAAGCTTTCAGCACAGCATCCTCCTGCCGCTCGGATGCTCCTCCGCCGACACCGCCGCATTTCCCTTCACACCCACCCCTCGTCTGTGACCTCCGCTGTCATCACAGGCGTCCTTGAAGTGCACAAATCTCTGCGTTTCATAGTGAGCAACCATAAGGGGGCTTGATTGCAGCAAATTGATCCAGAATATCACTCCGAGCTTTTCATCTGGCTGCCTCTTCATCTCCACTTAAGAGGCCCGCCATCACTTGTATTTACATGCCGTCTTCTCGAGGGTTTCCTCCTCGGATGCCATGTCTGTTTCCTTTAATTCTCACCCTTTCCTCTGTATTCTCATCCTTTTTCGCACTCCCTATTTTACAGTATGCTGTTTGTCTGATATGGTCTTTGACATATTTTGACCTCAACTGCTTTTTGATCCTTCCCTGGGGCTGCTCACAAGCCAAGATGGCTGGTGGGCAGGCAAGTGTGGAAAGCGTCGATGAACATCGAGTGAGGTTCAACGGTGGACTTCGAGGAACTCTTAAATGAACACCATGCAGGCTTCAACATTGTTTTGTTTTTTTTGTTTTTGTTTTTTTTTTTAGTTGTAGTTCATGAAACCAACCACACACAGAATTGTGCAGCTGAACTCCGCAAAAAAAAAAAAAAATGTAGTCACTTCGCCGAGTGTGCGTTTCTGCAACTAGTTCTCGTGAGTTGCCATCTGTTTGCAACTCATTTGGGTGCGTTTCCAGATGTGAAATGTGGGCCACTGCCATTTCCTCGATCAATAAGTAGGCAACTGCCTTTTTAATCTGAATGTCCTAAAAGTTGAAATCCTCAACAACTTTTTCAAAATACGACTAAGTGTGGCTCTTTCAAAGAAAATTTAATACATAATCAAATCTATGAAAATGAACTACACATATAGATATATATTTATATATATATTAGTGCTGTCAACTGATTACATTGTTTAACTAATTAATTAATTAATTGTAATTAATCACATTTTTCAACTGACTGTTATTGTTTGTGAAGCTTGTAACAGATATTTAGTTGAATGATATCATGGAATTAATCTAAAATCACCAAATTTTAATTCAAAGACTTTTCTACTGGCTGTCTTTGATCTGTGAATCCAAACTGAGTCATCTTTACAGGCATTTTTCTATAAAATATTTCTCAAAAAATATTTATACAGTACATTTAGTTCACAGTTCTTTGCAAGGCCCAGTGGTAACTTGAGCAGACGGTTTTGTTCTGCGATGATGTGCTAAAGTTGTACAGCCTAATTTGGGACAGTATTTGAATCGTCAATCGTCTCTGGACGACGTTATATTTTACTGGGTAAACCTTTCTTCTTATTTCTCTGTGGCTGTCCTTGAGGTGATGTTGTCCATTGGAGGGCGGCAGCCCGAGCGTTGGAGGAGGTGCACATGCAGCTCTCATGAGGCTTGTCCAGGCTCGCTCAGCTGGGCAGTAAACGGAGTCTCGTGTCATTCCAAGGCTCTGTCGAAATTCAGCGGTGTGGAAAATTTACAGCTCGCGTCCATCCTTCGATACCAAGGGGGGGGGCAAGCGTGTCTTGTTGCCATCACTCCAAAGTGAGGCTAATTTATTGCAACGTAAAAGTGCCGCCGCCGAGGAAGCGGCGAGGCGGCGCCGTCGAGGCCTTTGCTTTGTGACTTGCAGTATAATGTGGCATAAAGCTGCGGCCAGCATGCCGTTGTCTCTTGATTGTGTACACATTCCCCAACTCCAAGGCACATTTTCTCTCCTCAAACAATTCCTAAGACTTAAAAGGTAGCACCCTCCATCGAGTTTGATATCGTCTTGTTTGCATTTTACTGTGACGGTTTGGCGTCCTTCAAACCTGCAATTTTGAAACTTGTTTCAATGCTTGCAGTAAGGAATTGTTTTTCCTTTGTCCTTGTACACGGACAAAAGTGTTTTTTATGTCTTCAAAAACGGCATGGTCGGGATTGGCGCTGTGCGAATACCAACGCGCAAACATCTGATTTGAAATTGGTTTGTAAAGCAAAATTGGAGGGGTTTCCTTTTTTTTTTTACAAATTGTCTTAGGACATTGATTGTGAGCATGGATGTTGGTCTTTGTATGCCGTGCAATTGGCTGGCAACCAGTTCAGGGTGTCCCCCGCCTACTCCAACATGCCCGCAACCCTCGTGAGGAGAAGCAGCTCCGATAATGGATGGATGGAAACGTCTGATGATGTTGTCGTACAATACTGATGAAAAGTGCCTCCCGACCTTAATTTAGCCAAGAGGGGGTGTTCTACGCACCCTGACGAGTCGAAACCCGGACGAATTAAGCAGCAAAATCCATCTCAGGCGTCGGCCATTTTGTCACTTGCCGCCGACTGAAAATGACATCACGAGTGCCTCTGGGCTAACAACCAATCACAGCCCAAACCCAGAAAATGAGATGAGCTGCGATGAAATGGACATAGAACTCACCTTGAAAGGTTTTCGGGCTGCTCCAACATGATTACAGAATTTTTTCCTCTTTCAGATGTCAAAGTATACTGTCCCAAATTAATTTCAGCGGTACATTTCCGAATAATTGATGCATTAAATGTAGTCAATGTGTGCTTTGAAATGTGTGCGATGTTGCCATTTCTGCGTGAAGGTCTTGGCAGGTTAACCGCCTTACAAAAACGGTGACAAAAAAAAGGCTCCGTTAATGACATCATGTCACACGCAATTCATGAATGTGAACCTGAAAGTTGTGCGGCACGCAAAGAGCTGACCAGCACATTGAGAAGTGACCTTCACTCTCTGTCACATTTCTATCTTTTTTTTTTTCTCTTCTTTTCTTCCACGGCCACTTTGCTGCTCTACGCCAATTTGCATATTTATCAGAGCTGATCGTACTTTGACATGCTTTCATTTTTTTTCCCCTTTCTTGCCGCTCGAGATGGAGCAGTAATGTTCCGTAGAGTGCCGCACGGGACAATGGCGGGTGAGAATTATGCTGAGTGGGCATAATTTGGGTTTCTGCTGCTTTCACTCACTCAGTCACTGTCGCAGCTTCCCCCTCCCTTGCATAAACCTTCACATCCCTTTCTTCATTTTTAACTCTTTTTGTTTTGTTTACCTTTACGTTCACACGGCAACTCGTCAAGATGGTTCAAAGTCATGTTCGATGTCCGCTTTTGCCACCGTTTAAAATGTGAACATGGCTCGTATTGACTCAAACAAATGGACTCCTTTCATCGTAACAAAGCACTTCTGCTATTTCATCCGTTCCAAGGCAGGCGCAGCAGGAGGGAAAGGGGGGAAATTAATTTACACCAACACTGACAAACTTGTTTAACCAATCCATTCATCAACAGGAAATTATTCTGCAACTACCATCAACTTTTCATTAATGTCGTTTATCAAGAGAAAATGTATGCCAGATGCTAATTCCTGCTGTTCAAACTTGCACATTGGCCTGTTCTTCAACATGATAAGAATTTGTAGCATGGATGGATGTTATTTTCCTCTTGAGAAACATCATCATTAAAGAATTACTTAAAAAATAAATAAATACAAACTCGGTTCATTTACAGTTATCTCCATTTATTAGCATACAGTTTACGCTTGAGCGCAAAATGATCACACTCTGGACAAAAGTGATTTTTAGTGATTAGTGGAATGCTGCTCCCTGAAAGTTGTGTTTGAGATATAATGAGTAATATATTATTATTATCTGTGTTTTGTATTCTGTATCTGTACTGGGGAAAGAGTCTGCGCCAACTGTTGGGATGCTGAAGTTGTTGTGCAGCCTAACCTTTTTTTTTTTTTTTACGTCTTTTTGAAGATTTGAATGATCTACACATTAAGCATGTATTGAGAAATGGATGTGGATAAAAATGTGTGAAACAAAATTGTCATCTAAAAAAAATCTTTAGTCTCATGTATATATTTTTTAATTTATTATTTGTTTATTTATTTTTTTACGTATTATCAATTTATTATTAACATTTTTAAAAATGTAACTCAAAATTTGACTCGGGTATGAATAATTTTTTATAACTAACTTAACTGTATGGTGATATATTATTAACCATATCCCTCCCATACAAGGAACCCCCGACGACTGATCTTGACTGCCCCCTACTGGTCATCAAGTAGTCCTGCAGTTCATGGCTCACTTTATTTGTTCCCAAGCCTAAAACATTTGCTCCATCAATTTTTATTCCGTCTTCTACTTGCTTCCTGTCGGTCACCTCTGGGACATATATTTGTGATCAAGTTCTGATGGAGTCAATGAGGAGAAAAGGTTGAGTACGTCTAAACACTCATTGTTTGCTGGGTAGCCAGGGCGCTCATTGTATGACTTGCTCCAGACGACAGCCTCCCCGACTACTCCTCGACACTGCAACTAAAACACGGCACCTGTCGCGTGTGTCGCCTCACAACTTTGTGCGTTCTGCTTTATGATCGGGAGCAAAGCTTTTTTGCCGTCGCTTGTGCTCCTCTTCCTGCATCAGAGGCTTGTTTGGTAAGCTCCGGTCGAGGCCCGCATGTAAAATTTCCATGCGATGGAATTTCACACACGCCGAGTTAGGAGCTGCGAGCGCTCACATTTACGACAAAAGCGCCTGCCCCACTCCGCCGCGGCTCCTGAATGGCAAAGCCATTTGTCTCTGTGAAGGGCAAAGAGGGAGGAAAAAAGTGCGATAAAATCGGAGAGAAACTACTTAAATGGAGCAACATTTTTTTTTGTTTACTACCTCGCTCGGATGTACACACACACACACACACACACACACGCACACACACGCACACACAGCTGTGATGTTAAATTGCAATTAAGAAGAAGGACAAGTGCTTAGCCTTTAGCTAATTAGCATTTTCTCCGCTCAGCAGAAAGAGGCGGGAGAATCAATATGATATTAAGTTTGTGTATAGCAATGAGGCGCACATCCACTGCCATCAATTAACAACACATTAGAGGAGAAGAACTGGCAAGAAAATAGCAACTCCTCTGTGCTTTCCACTTTTGTTCGTCTTTTTAATTGCATTTATTTTTACACCTTTTTTTTCTTCTTAGAAAAAGATGCCCACTCTGGCACTAATTCAAATACTTGGGAATTTAAAACAAATTGAAAAATGTAATGTTTAACTCACTAATTATTGTAATATATTATTGCTTTCTTCTGCTTTATTGAATGTGAACTTTTTCATCCTTCCACTTCTTTGATGTGCTGCCTGCAAGAGAGAAATCACGCTGTTCCACTGCCTTATTATTCAAACGCTGAAAAGCGTATATTTAACCAGTCTATTAATCAACCGTAAATTATTCTGCAACCGCCATAAATTTTTCATTAATGTCGTTTATCAAGTTTAAAAAAAAACTATGCTCAATAATAATTTTTGCTGTTCCAAACGTGCATTTTTCCTCTTATTCAAAATTGAGATTGGGAGGGAATACATTAACTTTTACTCAACAAAATGTATATCGTCCCCATCCTATCAAAATTTTTCATGGAGTAAATTTATTGTTGCCCGTATAAGATTTTAGCAACTTTGGCAGCATTCTCATCCATCTAAAAAATTTTTTTTTTAATATCTTATTTCTTATTTTATTTCTCCTATTCACAAATGTACTCATTGTGCCATTAACGCTTTTTCAGGGAAATATTTGGCACTGCAAAATCTCAACCCCAGAAAAAAAACTTCTTTACATAAATAACTTGATGATCATATTTTTACTAATTGCAGTATTGGTTCCTCTGAGAATGCCTTCCATACCAAAGGGAAATTGGTACTGCGCGAAATCTTTGATTGAATCGAAAATCAATCGAAGTGACTTGTGAATAGAAAATTGAATCAAATCGGGACCTTGTCGATCGAATCAATTCTGGAAATGTGAATCCATACCCAGCCGTACTGCTTAGCTACCTGTTATACTTTCTTGTTGTATGACTTACATTTGCTCCACTTACAGCATTTTGCATATCGCGCTAATTGTCTAAAAGTGCTTTATAAATTCAGTTGAGTTGAGTTGAGTTGAGTGTTGAATTCGATTATAGAATAACAACAGCAAGGTTGCCAGATGACATTTGACGAGCTTTTGCCTCTTTCTGCGCCGCAGACCAGCTGAATGGAGGAAGAGAGAAGAAGCTGGTGTTCCTCACGGCTCGCGTTCACCCCGGAGAGTCTCCTGCCTCGTTTGTCTGTCAAGGTGAGCTCCTGTTCTCATTCGGGGAGTGATTGAAATGCTTTTGCACAGCTCTCTCCGGTGTTTGACAAAGCCAAGAATTTCATCAGCCAAATGTGCAAGTAAGAAACGCACAGCAGTAAATTGTATTGTAAATATTCTTTCTTTGGCACCAAATTGCATCGTATCTGTAAAGGAAGTAATGCTAATATATCAACAATAGTGGCTCTCACTTGCGAGTGGCTGAATCAGTCACTGTGTTTGTCGTCCACTTAAATAAATGTCTCCTTTTACCATTACGGTAATGAGTGTAAGTTCATAGACACGATCATTCACAAATGGATGTTGAAGACCTTTTAAACTTGGTTGCTAATCAAAACAGCAGCCCCGCACATGTATGAACCCGATGATTTCAAGGGTGGAGACTTACCGTTTTCTCAGGCAGTTTCGAGGATTTGACCTTTTCTCTGTATTACGTCATAACACGTCTAAATTTAGTGCACCGGCGCATATTTAGTCAGCATTCGCAGATTTTAATAATGTTAAATATTATGGGGGACATTTTTAGGAGGGTTTTGAGGATGAGGTTGGGCGACGGCGGTTGGAGCCACCACAACCACCTTACTGGACGGTGATCCTTTTTTTATTTTTATTTTATTTTTTTCAAAAATTAGGGGGGTTATAAAAATGCTGCATTATTTTTGGCCCGTCAATTATATATATATATAATTATTGAGAATATAATATAATATAATATAATTAATTGAAGGAAATGTATGACTTTATTGTGTTTATATTTTTACTCATACTTGCTTTATTTTTGCGGTATGTTGACGTATCCTAAAATGATAACTCCATCAACACTCGTTCCTCATATATTATATTGTTGCAAATTAGATGACTTTATTCTCATGGTTGTGTTTGACCCGAATACTCCTTTGTAAGTGACACTTGATGTGGAAATAAAAGATCAAAAAATCTGTGTTTGTGTATTATCGGTGCATATACTGTGAGCAGCAAGTGGTGATGTTTCCGCTCTTGAGCTAGCTGTGCTCGCAACTAATAAAAGAGCTTGAAACATTTTGCACCTTTGGGAAATTCTCTCCTTGAAAGACAATTGCCGTTGGATTTTTTTTTTTTCTTTTATGACTTTTTTTTTTTTTTTTGCTCCCAGCCGCTCCGATCTGACTCAGGTGAGGGGGCAGGTTTCACTCTTGACTTGTTAGCCTTCCAAACAGTTGCTGTCTAATTCTGACGGTGCACCCCTTGCTGTCCTTCACTCTTCTTTTGTTTCTTAAAAACTTAATTAACTGCTGTCTTTGGCTTTCAATTGAAGTCTATTTCATTGTGCGTGTGAATGTGTGTGTGTGTGTGTGTGCACAAATGTGTGTCTGATAGGTTTGATTGACTTCCTGGTGAGCCAGCATCCTGTAGCTCAGCTTCTAAGAGATTATGTGATCTTCAAAATCGTGCCCATGCTGAATCCTGATGGCGTGTATCTGGGCAACTACAGGTACCAACACACACACACACACATCATGACTACACACAGGCAAAAACACAAACACATTAATTCCCAATTTCAATGCGACTGTAAATTAAATACAGCTCACATATTCCACGGTTTTATTTCCCGCTACTTGAGCTAATATCCTCTTAACTCCACCTTCAGGGAGCCTAATGAATTCATAGAACTCACAGCAGTGCATTTGTTCAAATCGTATGTGGCCGTGGGGCTATTCTCTTTGCCCGTCCGCGGTCTCCTCCCTTCTGTCTTTTTAACACCATTGCTGCAGCTCTGTTGGCATCCTTCTCCCGTCTATTCGCTCCTCTTTCCCTTCTTCATAATTGCCTTTTACTTAATGTGCTCAGCCGCAGGAATACTAATGCACGCCGAGATAGGCATCAGTGTTTTCCGTGTGCGTTTGTGAGTGACATCTAGTGGCCGGATGCTTGCACTGCAGGATGCAGTGGTAATCCGTCATTGGCCTTGATTGATGATTTTTTTTTTTTTTTTTTTTTACTCTTGTGAGCTCCCTTGCGTAAAAGAGCGGTGATAAGCATATTGACGGAAGATGACGAGTGATGGGCCGCATGGCGCAACCTCACGAGCGTGCCGTCGACCCGGCGAATGCCACCACGGCAGAGCAGCGGCGAGTGGGAACGGCGATGGATGCATGCAGAGCGAAAGAATCGATGGCAGTTAACCTGGAATGAGTATTTTGTTCACGGCCGGCTGCTCGACTCATTTGGCTGCGTAGTATCAGTAACTCCCGTGCGGCTAACAGCTTCCGTAAATGTCAGAGATACAGAGGAGATACAAGATGACAACAAACAAGGGCAGCTCACAGAGCACCTATAAATATAGCTCATCATTGCAAGCTGTTGCTAACGCTTAGGACGCTGTTTGCCAACCTTTATCGAGCCGAGGAGCAAACACTACTCACAAAAAAAAAAAGTAAATATTAACACTGCTCCACACATTTTTACAATAATTTTTAATCATTCCCGCTGTCTTCCTGCAGTAGGCGGGGTACACCTTGAACTGGTTGCCAGCCAAGAGAGCTAAGATGAACAACCACCCGCGCTCACAAACACACCTCGGGACAATTCAGAGTGTCCAATCAAACTACCATGCATGTTTTTGGAATGTGGGAGGAAACTGGGGCACCCGGAGAAAAGCCACTCAGGCACGGCCAGAACATGCAAACTCCATACCGGAAGGCCCATTTCCTAGTTGCTTTCTTAATGTCGTGTGTTGCATTCCCTTACGTTGCGCTATTCACATTTTGACAGGAGAGACTCGAGTTGCCGAAAGGCATAGAAGTGGACGTCCTTGAAAATGTAGAACGCATAATGTCGATTTACGGATCAGATACCTGTTGTGAATTTTACTAAATTCAAATCACTGAAAAACTAAACAGTTGGACATTTGTATTCAAACGTTTTGAAATTCACTTCAATTTGATTCACCTGTAAAGGTTTATTTTTTTTGGGGGGTTCATCCTAATATTTTAAACCAAAAGCCAAAAAACACACAGAATTAAATTGAAAATTAAAACCATCTGACCAGAATGTGCGTTTCTATTATTTTTTCTTTTCCTCAGGTGTTCGCTGATGGGCTTTGATCTCAATCGCCACTGGCAAGACCCGTCGCCATGGGCACACCCCACACTTCACGCCGTCAAACAACTCATAGTGCAGATGAGCCAAGATCCGGTGAGTACGCGCACACGCGTAGACACACGCGCTCATTCCCATGGGCTGCGACACACACATCTCACACACACACATATTCTCATGGGGTCCTTGACAAAGAGAAAAAAATGTCCCCCAGCGTCCCTTTTACAAATGTTGCCCCAATTCTAACATCTAGTTCACGGGTGGGCAAACTTTTTGATTGGCGGGCCACAATGGGTTCTAAAATTTGACAGAGGGGGCACATGGATGGAGTGTTTTGGTAACCTCACCTCATCGGAGAAAAAAAAATACATTTAATTTTGAATTTTAATTTCAACAAGGTTTATTCATTTAATTTTTTTCAAGTTCGGCGGGCCGAATTAAAACATTTAACGGGCCGCATGTGGCCCCCCGTGCCGTAGTTTGCCCACACCTGTTCTACAGTATACTGTGCGCAAATTTAAACTCTTTCCAAGACAAAAAGAAAACGTTTTTTTAATTTTTTTTTAAATTAAACTCATTGAGTTCTGGAGTGTGAAGAAGTGAATCCAATTGTTGTTGGCAACTCCCTCCAGCTTGACCTTGGAGTGGTGAGGCCTTTTGTGGCCATGATGATGCACATAGCTTAGCCGTGTGCCATCTCCCTGCTTGGTTCAGCATGTTTCAGACAATCTTGTTTGCGCGTGAGCGCTGTGGGGAGCATCGTCGGCTCGTCAGCACCTCCAGAATGTCAGCGTGGCTCTCTCGACCATTCAGAATGTTTTAGTCAAGCAAGTTTCTTTACTTTCACTCGCTCTCCGATTATCACAAAGACAGACTATGCAGGCCATTTTTTTCCCCCCTCTTTGTTTCTGATGGTAATTATAAGCAGAGCAGCAGGTTGGTGGGATTACTGAAGGTCATTAAGTGTCCTGGGAATACTCTAGCCTTTTGTACACTCGTCGAAGCCTGATAAGAGAGGCAGCGGTCAGGGGCGGGACGAGGGGCAGGCCAGAGATGGGGTGAGGTGCGTGGCTGGCATCGTGCAGATTAACCTTTTTCCCCTCCGGCGCTGACACTCCGATCGATAAACTCTGTCATGGCAGCGGGATCCGCTCGTTGCTGTCACTCTCACATGCCCGCCGATACATAACAGCATGCATGCTCGGAGTTAGAGTTCATGAATGCTGACAATATAACTCAAACAAAAATTGGAGTGAATGAAGGATTAAAAAAAAAAAAAAATCCTGGGTTTGGAAGTGAGTGTGACTCCAAACTGGGATTGCAGTTTTGCTCTTGCAGCGCATTGGTAGACGTGTAGAGGTGATGTGTTCAATTGCTGGTGCGTAGCAAAGTGTCTCCAACTGTCTTTTTTCGTGTGTAATGGTCCATTTAAGTCGATTTTGTCCGCATTGCTCTCCCTGTGGTGGGCTGAAAGGCTTCTGCACAACAATCCGACGTCGGCAGCGTTGGACCGAAAAATGACCAAAGAACACACCGCAAAAATTGACGGAGACGCCAAATACTCGGCATGTGTGAGAAGTAGTAGTACCCCTCCATGCCATCGGTGGCGCTAATCAATGCGTGGCATTGGATGTTGATGTCCCATGACAGCGTCCTTTCTTCAACGAGAGTGATTAATTTGTCTTTGCGCTCTTCTGCCCAGCCAGCCGAGATATAAAAATGAGCAAAGCTCATTTAATTCTTGAGAAATCACTTCAATTTTCACCGTTTGTCAGCTTTCGTCACTTCCCGTTCTTGTCCGGTGCACTGATTCGCTAGCTGACACGGTGCTCATTTAACCCGATTCTACATGTTGAATCGGACGAACAAGCCCCCCCCAGATGCCCCAAAAACGGACTAATAACCTCTACGGCCTCCTCCAAGACTGCCTGATAATTGCCTTCAGCCTTCCTGAGTTCATTTGGAGGTTCGCTGAAAGCAGCCTCTTCATGTCTGTCTATCTGTCTGTCTCGCAGCAGCCGCTTAATCCCATTAGACACACTACTCATGTGTGTGGCTCCCTAATGCCAGTGTCAATGCCAAGTGCGCTGCCAGGAGGCCTGTGTGCCGCTGCCCTCCATTCATGCTCGTTTCACACAGCAGGTCCACCAGGGCCGGGGGCTCCATTAACAGGAAATCAACCGAGTTATGGCAGCGCGCTTGGCCCGAGATCACAATGGCCGCACCTCACTCGCCCCTAAATCAGTTTGATTATTTGTCAAGTGAAGACTACGGGAATAGGAGGGTGCCGGAATGGGAGAAAAGGTCCAATTTTCGGGTCATTTGTCATGCTCGAAGCAAGAATAACAACATAAACAAGACAGGCAAAACAAAAGCAGCAGCAGCCAGTTGAGAGATTGATCTGCGGCGTATGTGTTCCTGCGCCGATATGATGCAACTCAACAGGATATCGCGGCACTCTCCGCGTGTACACATCCACAAATGATGAGCCAAAGAAATGAATAAATAAATAAAGCACTTATTGCGAGAAAATAACGGATGGTCCTGCAATTGCTGCCAGGAGGCAACAGGTGGTGTTTGACAAAATGAATTCTTGAGTCAGCCATGAGACTGAACTAAAAAAAAAACATTTCACCTCTGAATTTTTTAGGACCATGACACATTCGCTCATGTGTTGACGAGATTTGGTTATGTCTGATGAAACGTTTTTGAAGATTTGATTTGTAAAATGTCAAGGAAAGCTTACTTAAACGATTTTACTAATGAACAAAATTGCCAGGTAAAGAAATAACAGGTAGCTTTCTAAAATAACTTGACTGTGAAATGGATTGGAAGTGCTTACAAGACTTTAATCAAAGATGTGAGGAAAAAAAATGTAACCTGAATTTCAAAGCATTTACAATCTCATTAGCTTGCAGCATAACAGCTAACTTCTGCTTCACCATGTTTGCTTTAAAACCTGAGTTCCACCAATTGACCCTATTTCAGCCCGCAGACTTCCGAGCCCGACTGGCTTTCAATTCAATTAGCATTTCCCTAATTCATTTACGACCCAAATCATTCAGTTTCAGAATTTCCAAATCGATCGTCCAGCTGACATCACTGCTTCCGCCATTTTGTTTTGATACACTACTTTCGCGTCGCAAAAAGATCACACTTGACGTGTGAAGTAAATTTATGACGAAATAATCGTTATTAAAAGTATCGATATGTAGTTTTATGAATAGATACTGGCCTATGGAAAGGAAAATCGATTCAAATCGATTCTCATTTTTTTTCAACCCATCCCTAATTCCTGATAACTTCCTTTATTTTATTTTTTTTTTTAAATAATTTCCTTTTTTTGTTTTTATGCCCACTTTTGACATTAACGTATGTAAATGCCGTCATAGACTCCTAATTACAGTGGCAAGAAGTTCCTGCTGTCCTTCTTGTGCTATGTGAACACGTATCGCGTTCCATATAACGTATTACGCCGCTACATAAAACGTGACGTTCTCGAAAACCGCGTATTTTGGGACGAAATTGAGCATAGAAAGTAACTGAGAAGTTGGCATTAATACCTGCCGTGCAAAGGCATCACGCATGATCACAATTAAACAATTTATAATCTTGTGAAGAGCCTGCGAACGCCACCCGTATTTATTTTTAATACTTGCAAACAGTCATACCTCTCATCGCCTTCCATCTGAAGGCAAGCTGTTTGATGAAATTCCATCATTTACCATCTGCAGCTGAATGTTGGTCAGCGGCAAAAAAAAAAAAGTGGCTGAACGAATCAGTGATGCAAGGAGCCATAATCTGTTCCCAAGCTAGCGTGTTGTTTGTTTGGAAAGAGAGAAATTGGCGAGGGAGAAAAGAGAAAAGGGAGAGGGGAGCAAAAAAAAAAAAAAACAAAAAAAAAAAAAGCAGAAACGCGTCCGGAGAAACAAATGGACCCATCTCTTTGGTAAAGCATTGCTTTTCCAGCTCATTTATCAAATGCAGAAGAAGAATTCAGTTTGATTGGCTGATTACCAAAAGCATTCATCACTGCCTGACGCTTCCCCACCAATTTGACAGCGCCATTTTGGATAATTTGTTAAAGATGACACAGAGGTCATTGTTGCCCTGGCTTCTTGCTGACCTTTTTAATATTAGAAAATTAATTTTCTCCCCCAAACAAATACATTAGTTGCTGTCAAGGCACGGTGATGAATTTTCGCACCTTGAAATCTTTCCAAATGTCGACCTTCCCACCGGCTGCGCGTTTCCTCCACTTTTCTTTGTTCAACACTTCCATTTGCATTTTTGCGGCAAGCTGAAGACCCCCGTGTGATGATTGTGTTTGTTTATCCTCGCTCTCATGTGTGCGTTCAAATGTCCTCTGGTGTCTGCCAAACATTTCCAAGCCGTTTTGGAGAGCCAATTTTTCCTTTGCGTCAATCCCTTCATCATACCTCTTTAGTTTTACATCTGCTGGAAGCCAAATTGTCTCCTCCGCATAGAAAGGACCACTTGTGAGCTTCCAATTTTGTGCACTGCTAAAGTCATGATCCAATCAGAACAATGGATGGCATTCTGTTTGTGTATGTTTTTAATCAAGATTACCAACTGAAACCTCTTAAGCATTTCCAAAAATGTGCTCTAATTAAATTCATGTCTAGACGCACACAATGATCTTTTTTTTTTTCACTATTAGGAGTCGCTTCTCACAGGCAATCAATGAAGATTTAAAAAAAAATGTCAACTACAAAATTCCATCTCAATTTTAAGTTTGTTAGCCACTATTCTTTTTAGGGATGTTCGATTCCAATTTTTTTCAGACCGATACCAGTTGATTACTCAATTCTCGGGCAGTCACCGATACCAAGTATCGATACCACTAGTACTTTTGATACATAAAATTTGGCCCCAAAAAATGACAGCTAATTTTAAAAAACAACATAGCATTTTTCCATGAAGTTGATTTTAATTGATTGTTTTCTGTTAGCTTTTTTTCCGTTTTTTTATTAAATATGTATTTTGTTGTGGAACGCACAATAACATTCTAATAAATAAATACATTGTAAATGGGAATCTGTCAGATGTGTGCCTTCAGTTGAGCTTAAAACAAGTGCGGCAACAGCCGCGCGCATACAGATGCCTAGAAATAAGACCAGGTATCGGCCCGATACCGATACCGATACCTTGTATCGATACTCGCCCATCGCTTATTCTCTGATCTTCCCTCTCTTTTCCGTACACAAATGTGGCGGCTCACGACGCGACGGGCCGCGTCTGCACTCGTTCAACCCGATTACATTTCACCTCTGCGTTCATAAACGGATAAATACCATCATCAATATGAGCGCAGGTTCCACTCTGACACGGGAGGAGGGAGGATGATGGAAAGCGACGCAAGAGAAAGGTTTTGTATCATTTACGCTCACCCCTGAAGCGGGTCACGCCATCTGCCGTGTTCTGTCACTGTGACATCGTTAGAGGGTCACCGACCGTGTGCCCCGCTCCTCGCAATTGGCTCCTCGAACCCATGAAATGCTGCGTGGAATATTACATGCATGCTGAGGTGAGGGATTCTATTTTGGAGGAAACGTTTGTCAAAACGTTTTGACACTCACTCTTCTTTATCAAAGTTGTAAGAACCTTGGCAACTTTTATTATACAGGAAGTTTGTGGAAAAGAATTGGAGGCAAAATGTTGTTGTTTAATAATATGGACAGACAACATTTTTTTTATGCTAATCTCATTACTGCCTTTGTCGTCACTTATTTTGTTTTTCGTAGAAAATAAACGAGTTAACTATCTAACTACCAAAATGATAAAAACTACCGGACTGTTTTTTATTTATTTTTTTAATGGCACATCTTTCTTTTTATTTAGTAGCCAGACGCTTTTTCTTCACACAGCATCAGAGCACTCTCTTCATCATTCATGTTTTTCCCTCCCTAATAATTCACACTAAAAGATGCTGACTTGTTTCTCTAACCCTCTCTCTATGAAATTTCAAGCAGATTGGGGTGATTTTACCCAAGGGTTGGGTTAATTGTTTTGACCCATCCGATTGGGTTGAAGATTAGATTTGGGCAAGCTGAACAGTTGAAGCCGGATGCTATTTTTGATATTTGTTTTGAACTGAAGTTGAAGTAACATCCCTTGAGGATCTTAGTGGCGACTGGATCGCTCAGTGTGTAACACCGCTGTCTTTGTACACATGTATCGGGATTGCCAAATATACAATATCATGAGGGTGACGTTGTGGCGCCTGTGGTAGTTGCAATTTGCTTCTTCTTAGAAAAAAAATTTGTTCTGTAAAATAATATAATATAACATAATATAATATAATATAAGATAAGATAATAATACACCCACATATATATATATATATATATATATATATATATATATATACATATATATTTTTATTTATTTTTTTTTTTTTTACGATATGTGGTTATTTTTTATTTTTGTTTACGTTATGTGGTTATATTGTTGTTAGCTTCAAACCCCTTGTTGTTGGGTTAGGCTAGTGGCTCTTTTATACAAACATTTAAAACATATATTATCAAAAATGAAATATATAGCAACCCACATATAATTTTGTCCACATTCAAAATAAGATTTTTGTCATGTATCCTGTAAGCAAGTCTGTGGTCCAATGTGTCTCCCACCAGCATTGAAGTTGCCCATCCCTGCACCAGATTATGCATAAATGTGATGTGTGACTGGTTGATTGTCTGGAAATACCTTGCGATTGACTTTCCACCAATCCGGAGTTTCCCCTGCCAACTAGGATCGGCCCCAGCCCACCCGCCAGCCTCATGATGACAAGCACGAAAGGGGAACGGACTCACTCAAAAAGCCGTCTTTGGCCATCACACTTGTCAAACCTCCCACAGGCAATGCCGTCCATATTTAAAAGTTAATATAAAAGCTTATGCAGGGAATGAGATTAACTTTGCCTCTTTTCTTTCTGAGCGAGCGGAACTTTCCCTTCCCCTCCGAAAGGTACGCTGCTGATGCAAAGGGCTTTATTCCCGAGCTTGTAATCCTGCTTCAATCAGCTCTTTTTTTTCCCCTCCCCGTGTAAGGATAAGCTGGGCATTTATGTCTCTCAGCGCACCCCCGCACCCCGCTCTAATTAACATGCAGCAGATAAGCACTTGTAAGACAAAATTCATTCGTTTGACCTTCTTGGATTTACACTAAACTGTTTACGACCACCGCAAGTTCACCGCAAGTGGAGCGCTTTTCAGTTTTTGTTTGCCTCCTCTCGGAGAGCGTTCATTTGGACCGGTCGCTCCCTCGCCGGTCCTCTCGCTCACCCGCTCAAATTGTCTTTTAACTTTCATTCAGCAGTGTCTGTGTCTTAATTGCCCCTAATTGCTTAATTACAATTTCAAATGAACAATTCTGTAGGTCAGAGCGGGTTGCTAATTGAAGCATCAATCACAGTAGGCGGCCTGCAGAACTGTCTCCGTTTGATTGACAGCGCATTAACCGAGCATTGTAGGAAGCTTGGACGTGACTTTGTGGTGGGCTGTTATTTATGTGACCACGGTGTCATAACTGTCCTTCATGGGTTGTTGTGGAGGAGAACTCTCAATCTGGGGACAAACCTGCTCAGAATTAATTGGAATTTAATTAAAAAAAAAAAAATCCACTTTAGATGCATTATTTTTTTTTTTTGGTACGTTTCGTTCCAAAGTGCCTTGCATGCTCTGCTTCCACTGGTGGCAAGATATATATTTGCTCTTCAGTGGCCTGGAACCATCATTTTGTCACTCCACGCCATAGCATAGACAACGACCTAAATATATGCTTGATATTCATGCTTGAGGAAATCTGTTTGGTGATCACTACAGCACAGTGATGGTTTAGGGTCAAAGAATGCGAGATATAGACAGCAAAGACATGACGTTAAAAAAATTTTTTTTAAAAACAAGGCGGTCGACAGGAGGGTTGAACTTCCAAGTAAAAGTGTGAAAAACAGAAGTCCGTGGTGTTAACTTGCCAGCATTAAAGTCAGGCGAGACAGCAGCCGAGCACGCATGTACAAACATCGCTGCTTTAAATATTCGCCCATCAAATTCTCTCACTCCAAATTGGACTTCAACGGAAAACCTCGAACAAATATCAAAAGTCAAGAATACGAGACAGCATCCAATCGCAGGCCACAAATGGAAAAAGAATCATCACACTCAAATTCCCACCTTTGCTCATTTTACAGCCTTGACGTTCATGTTTTGGACAAGCGGGAGGAAGGAGGAGTCGCTGAGAAGCCCACCCGAGGTGGGCCCCCAGTAGTGATGGGAAAATTAAGCTTCAAATTTGCTTCATGAACCACTTGTTGTATTTTTGAGTCCTGTAGATGGCTCTGTTGATTCAAATAAAGGTTTTAAAAAATGGCAAGTCGTACTTTCAGCCCAATGTTGAACAGAGAGTGCCATCTACTGGAGTCCAAAAATACTACAACTGGTTCATGAAGCAGATTTGAAGCTTCATTTTCCCATCACCAGGGGGGCAGGACTTGCAAAATGAAGATTCAAACCCAGAACCTCAGCGCTGTGAGGCAGATGTGCCAACCACTTAGCAACCAATTGATGATAATGGCTCAGTGCGCTCGGCACGATGTCATGGCGAACAGTTTTTCACTTTTACGCTCGGGCTGTGTATTCAGGGCAGGTTAAATAAAACAAAACATGTTTTTGGATGTTTGCTGGCTGATGTCGTTTCCTTTGACGAAAAGGTGTTAGTGCTTCACTTGATGTCGTGGCTGTAAAATGCGATTCTTTAGTCTGCCCTAAAGATGAACCGTTTGCGCCCGCTAAGCACAAAAGATTCTGCTGCATTTTAGTGACAGTGGATAACGAGAACTCCCTTTTGTCAAATCAATGAAAAGCCTGTTAGATTTCTACTTTTGCCATCTATCAAACATCAGCCTGTCTGATTCTTTCTGTTTTGATGCGTAATTGTTTTTCTGAACAGTCAGAACCGAACCGAACCGAAAATCTGCGTTGTGAACCGCCCCCCCCCGATAAGACCGATTCAAAATCACCTGCTTGTCTTCCCTCCTCCGTCTCACCTTCACTATTTCCTCTTTTTGTTCTACTTCCCTCCTCCCCACGACGAGCATGAAGGGGGGGGGGGGGGGGAGGACCCATGTGATTATTAGGCTGGTTTCCCCCCAGTCTAGACTTTGGCCTGTTTGGTTGAAACTCGCGCATGCCGCTCTCGGCCTTAATGGAGCCGGATCGGCCGCTGTCTCTTTTTATACTGGCCCATCTCCCTCCCTTTTATCTCTTTGTCTCGATATATTACCTCTGCCGTGCATTTACTTCCATTGCCTCCTGCTCATCGCCCCGTTTTCTTTTCCTTCCTCACTGTCCCCCCCCCCCCCTCCTCTTCTGAGCGCCTTCCCCGTGCCGCCGTTCCCTTTCTCCTCTGGGGCTCCATCCATCAGGTTGTCGGGGGCTGCTAGTGGCCGACTCCCAGCCACCATATTTCACCGCCAGCCAGCCAAGCAGCTGACAGCACAGCCACCGCCAGGAAATTGCTTTGGCTGTGAGCGGAATTTCAAACGCGCGGCCGCTCTGCATCACCCGGGCCGCCCAAGAACTGCATCCGTCGCTCTCTTTCTGCCTCTCCTCCCTGTCAATCTCGCCGCACGCCTCCACACACATCTCTATGCTTTTTCTTCCCATGTTTGCCTTTTTTTTTTTTTTGCGCTTCTATTTCCTATCTGCTCGGCTCCCCCCCGCCGCCGTCTTTCTTTCTCCCCGCGCTGTTTTCTCGCCTTGTTTTCTCTGTTTTAGTCGTTCCACCTCTCTGCCTTCTCCCTCCTCGCTCGCTATCTTTCTGCCCCCTCTCTCTGAAAACACAAGGAATAAAGTGAGCCGCTGAATGTGCAACGTGTGGTAAAGGAGGTAGACGACGGCTGGGCAAAGAGGAAGGATGGGAGAGGGGTGCAAAGTTTATGGGTGGCTGTGCGCCAGCTTGCAAACAATTGAAGGCGCAGCTCAGTTTTCACACGCTTGAGATTGTTTGCTCGTGTGTACAATAGCCGTTGAACAAGTACATGAAGCTTTTTCTTGTATACGTTTAAAGTATATTTGAGAACAAGTCCATTTTTTTTCAGTCTTTTCGGGCATTAAAAATGGAGGTCCGTCGATCACAAAAGACGCGTTTAGCTCATCGAACTCTACCGGAACGGTTTTGCTCCCGTCGACCAATTAGAGGACAGAAAAACGTCCAATTTGAAATGATCCCATTTTTTTTTTTTTTTTTTTTAAATGACATGGCAGCATATAGTGGTGGAAATGTAATAGACAAACTGGAGAAAATGAAGACTGCCGGGAATAAATTGATATATTGTCATTTCATGGCCCAAACATCATCATCAGAATTTAATTTCTAAATGTGCTTTAGGTTGAAGCTTCTGATCTGGTTTCGACCTCATTAAAATACTCTGTAGTGATGGGTAAATGAAGCTTCAAATCTGCTTCATGAACCAGTTGTAGTATTTTGGGACTCCAGTAGATGGCACTCTTTCTTCAACATTAGGCTGAAAGCACAATGACTTGCCATTTTTTAAACCCTTTATTTGAACCAACAAGAGCTATCTAAATGACTCCAAAATACAACAACTGGTCCATGAAGCAAATTTGAAGCTTCCTTTTCCCATCACTACTTGTCTGGATTCACGTGACTCGTCGACAGTTTTGTGGTTCCCCTGCCAGTCGAAGGCTTCACTTCCCGCTCAGTGGCAAAGTGAACGTGAGCGCCGGTGCTCGTCTGGTTGACCACTCCGACGTCGACTGCGGTCTGACTTTTGCCCCGAGGCTCCTGCTTCCCTCAACCTTGAACAGAATTTGCCGCGTCACGTACGGCGACACGTGATACTGCTCAATACTCAACGAGATCAAAATGCATGTCGTTTAGTTCCTCTTTCCCACCAATGATGCAACGCTTCCCCTGCTTTTGCCAAGGTCTAATTTCTCTCATCGTGGGGATTGCTCCAAATGGATGTTTTTGCAAACAACTCAGAGTGGATTTAGATGAAATGAGAGAAACACATTCGTGATCCCCCAAAGGAGAATTCCTAATGGCTCCTTTGCTTCAATCACAACCAGCCAATTTCCTCAAATTGTGGCCTGTGCTCGAACAGACACCGCGCTGCCATTTGTCACCCAAAGCGTCGGCCACCTAAATAAATAAATAACGGACTCCGTCATAACCGAATCACTGGAAAGAAAGCTCCGTCGAATATATGAAAAGGAGTTCAGTAGTTTTTGTCTGTGTGTTTATGTCTTCATGTCCCCCATAGCCTCGAAGAAGTACGCAGTGTCAGAACGTGATTTTTTTTTCTTTTTGTTCATCACGATAACCTGCTGTTTTTTTTCCTTCTCTGTTTGTTTGTGTATTCATCTCATCGTCTGTGTTGCCACATCAGACTGTTAGCTTGGAGTTCTACATCGACGTCCACGCTCACTCCACCATGCTGAACGGCTTCATGTACGGCAACGTGTTTGAGGACGAGCAGCGCGTCCAGAGACAGGCCGTTTTCCCTCGACTGCTGTGCCACAATGCGCACGACTTCTCCTTTGTGAGTCTTGACACGCACAAACAAACCGTCATTGAGGAGTCTCTTTTCTTTGTTTCGGTCGGAGCTCTTTGCTAAGCTGGAGCTGCTTAATACTTGGAGATATGTACTATGTATTATGTACTGTTGACGACATTCCAGGTTGCAAAATAGTTACTATGGCTAATACTGGTCATGAGGAGATGTTTAGTTTCATACTCACTGGTCGCAATGTTTGTTACACAAGCGCAGACTAATTGGATCCCGTATGGAAAAAAAATGTCATCAAACATTTTCAAAGATAATGCTCACTTTTCAATAATATTGTGGTGAGCTCTTTTCTAACGACAGCATTGACTTAACAGTAACGTGACTGAGTAGATTTAAATTTTTTTTTTTAATTCATTACATTTTTTTTTCCAAATGAAGAAATTAAAAATATTATTATTATAATGTGGAACTACTATGAAGCAACTTTTTAATAATTTCCTATTTTTCTTTATTGATCTCTTTGTGATAGTGATTTTAGTCTTGCTTTTATTTTCCATATGTGTATTTTCATTTGGTTAGATTTAGTTTTAGTTTTATTTTCCATTATGTAAATGGCACCCCTATAAAACTATCTTGTTATACTTTTATTACTACTTCTCTTTTTATAGAATTATTTTGTGTTCAATTTTCATTGATTTGGGAAAATGTACCTATTGTTGTGGACGGTGTTTGCCATCGTAAAAAAAAAATTTAAATTAAAAAAAAAAAATACAGTGCAGATGGATGATATGGAAATGTTGCATTCGTTACGGCCTTTGTTATATTTTTCCCTATTTAGATGAGTTTTAGTTGAGTCTTTTCTGAAATGAATGGAATCTTAATAAAGAGGGAATAGAGTCAGGCTATATATTGCGAGTGGGACATCCAGCCCAGGGGTGTTCTCCCCCCTTGCGCTTTGGCCCCGGTGCCCATTCAGCACTGCTGCAGCAGCACAACACAATCGCGGGAAAAAAAAAAATAAAAATCCCACCGGTAGCAGCAAGTTTGCATTTCAGCAAAGCAGCGTAGCAGAGTGACAGTTAATGATAACATTTTTTTCCACATGTGCTTGCTTCCCAAGACACCGTCAACATTGTGTAGTTTAGCTGACGCCCACTAACCAAACAGATTTTTTTTTTTTATCGTAATTTCCATTTTGTAAGAGGTGTTTTTTTTTAACGAGGCGGCTATTTTATTTACACGACCAGATTGTCTTTTGCTTTGTATCAGTGCATGCACGTGTCTATAATAACAGAATTATGCAAAGCAATTGTTCGAGATCTTGCATAATGAACCGTATCAATGTGCACACAATTTGTACACTTTTGTCGTACAAAAGAATGACATCAATAAATAAATCAAATACATCTGTTTTAATTTGGGTGTATTTTGGCTTACTTGGGTACTTGAAGTATGAGTACGATAATTGGACTCAACGATTACAAAATGCACTGTTTCTTTATACAAGGAAACCATACTCAAATGTATATGTTTGCACCTTTTTTATATTTTAAGACTGAAGAAATTTAATTTGTCTTAGCATCGTTTCTATTGTTTATATTTTTTTGTTCATTTTTTTTTTTTTTTTTTTAATTTATGTATGCATTTATTTATTGATTTATTTTGGGAAGGTGTCGAATTCATTTCAGTTTAACACAAGGGTTAAAAGAAAGTGCTTTTCCAAACTTGTCTCATCTTGCCTCCTGCGTATTTTTCTTTCTTACAGTCCAACACGTCCTTTAACCGTGACGTGGTGAAGGCCGGCACCGGCAGACGTTTCCTCGGCGGTCTCCTTGATGACACGTCCTACTGCTACACTCTGGAGGTGTCTTTCTACAGCTACATGACCTCTGGCAGCACGACTCCCGTGGCCTACACTGAGGAGACATGTATCCTTGGCACGAGCTCCTCCGTTCGCTTTGTCTTAGTGTAGACAGCAACCGTAATGTTCCTTTTGTGTGTGTTAATTAGTTGCTGGCGTGTCACCCAAATGACAATGTACATGAGCCTTTGGGTGTGACTTTGCATGGGGTCATGTGCGCTCACTACAAAAGCCACGTCTCTCTTTTGTCGCCTGTCATCGTGACAGAGTTCAAACAGGGATGCGATAGCTGCGTCTATTGATTCCATTCACAAAGGCGCTCGAGAAGACAAGGAGGCCTGCGCAGTCGGGCTCAGGTGCCGCTTTGATTGCGCTAAACAATAGAACAATGAGCCAAACAAGACTCCTGTCAAACGCAATCGTTCAGACGCGCAAACGCACATCATGGCCGCTGAAGGTCGCCCGCCCGTGGCTGATAGGAGGAGGAAGTTTTCCCTTCAGCTGACCTTCTCCAGACTGGAGTGCTCCCAAGAGCGGGCCGATGGCACTGAGATCTTGGCAAGCGTTTTCGAGAGGAGTGATAAGGAGTCTTACATGTGATGTGTTTAAGTGTTCCTGCACAACTCCTGCAGACGGAGGCGAGGGTGGTCGTGGATGTAGCCCTAGTGCCCTCTAGTGCCAAGGCTGGACACTCTCGCGCCGCCGCAGAGAAGCTTTAGTGGGTCCCACCTCAGAAATATACATTTACAGCTTAATTAACACTCTAGCAAGTTGTGTGTTATTTTGGTTTGCCGTGTAATACGACTGAACTGCCTTCTAATGAGAGTTGTGTCGAATATCTTTAATATAACATATGGTTATGCCCAAAATTAATACTTTGGCCAAAATGTTATGCAAGTCAATGCTTATTTGACAAATCTTTTCAAAGTAGGTGCAGAATGTGGCAAACAAAGGCATGCTAAGAAATAATTCTCAGCATAATACCAGCAGTCACACGTATGTTTTTGATCCTCATTGTGTTTTTAAAACAGACATACGGGCTAAGTCACTCAAAAATAAAATTGAAAATATGCACGTAAAACATGTCAGGTATTTTTATTTTAGCAGTTTAAATATATTATTTATAAATACAGATAATAGTACACTGTAATTGTTTAATAAAAAAATCATATAAATTGTCTATTAATATAGATATATTTGATATATTTGCATATATATATATATATATATATATGCAAATATAGTATATAAATATAGTTTATATAATATAGTTTATTTATTTATTTATTTTGTACAATTACTTTTTTTCATTTATTTAGTTAAATGAATTAAAAAAAATGAATAAATTCATTAGAATTAATAAGTTCCAGCTAGAAAAAAAAATGGTCACATTACCGCCGTAAATATTATACTTGACAGTGTTGTGCTCGTGGGCCATTCTTTGTCTACCCATGGCTTTGTCCATTTTAACCGGGCGCACGTATATTATAACCAGAGCTGGGCACTTGACCCTTTTTTGGCGGTCAGTCCCTTCCCGCCCGCCAGTCGCAATCTGGCCAGCCTTCCGGCCTTGACCCTGCGGCCTTGTTCATAAAAATTATTGGCTTGATTCCCACTTAATGCCATTCACACCTCCCCTGTGTGTGTTCTGGTTGTAGTCCACCTTTTGCCCAAAGTCGGCTGTTTTAGTCTTGAGTTTTGCCGTGACCCTGAACAGGACAAGCAATGGCGGTTTGTGCTATGAGCAAAAAAGGCAGCTTTTGCTTTGTAAAATGCTTTTCTATCGGCATCCTGACGCGTAACGCTTGTGTGAGTTTTGCTAAAGTTGAGGCGAAGACTGTGCCGTGCATTTATATGACTTGGCGCCTTCAGACTTGTAATGTTGTTTCTTTCCCATTTCTACTCAAGGTCAAATTGGCAGAGAAGTCGGACTTCACTGATCTTTTTTTTGTTTGCCAGTCAAGTGTGTGCGTGTTCATTTCTTAAAAGGGGAGGGTCACAATGAGGCGGGGTCCCGTGGTGGTGGGCAAGCTGCACAAGGGGGACCCGCTGCAGACTGGAGATTGAGGTCAGGCGGGTTGAAGGAAGCGACCATGTCGCTTTTCCCGCCCCAGCGCTCTGCTCGATGGAGCGTACAAATCATCAACCGAGACCTTTCGCACCTCCACCCACCTTGCTTCACCCTCGACACACGCGCACACACTGACACACGATCATCTTCAGACAAAACCAACACATAACAAATAAATAATCGCCACTTATACAACCCACTTCACCGTCCTTCTCCAAAACTGGCCTCTTAACATTTCTCCCAGTTCAGACTTTTTTTTTTATCACAGTTTGAAAGTGATCCAAATGTGTGTGTATGTTCCACTCATGTCCTCCTCTCTCCTCCAGTCTGTCCTTTCCTCTCGTCTCATCACCCAGAACATAACAGCTCATTATATCATCTAGTCAAGCTGAGAATTCTCTTCTCCAAAACAGCAGGGACAACCTCTATCCTGTCTGCCTTCTCTTTGTCCTCTAATCATCCGCCACCTGTATGGCTGTCTACGTGCATGCGTGCGTGCGTGCGCGCGCGTGCGTGTGCATGCGCGCCTCCTTCATGCGTGCCTTCTGACATTTCCTTCCATGTCGAACCATTAGTAAAGTAATCCCATCCCTCCTATGTCCCGCCATGGACTCGAGAAAGAGCATTTGAAAATGTTTGAATTCAGATGCGACACGCATTTGAGATGCCGTCATTGGCGGTAATGAAGGCAAAGAGGGAAAAAGTGTGATAATGATCGCAGAAGAAAGTTTTGGGCACAAAGCAGATGTGTTGCACTGTGATTGGATGGCGACCAGTCCGGCGTGTACCCCCAACTTTTGCCCGAATAAAATGTGATTTCATTATACATTTGTCCACTTCTTTTTACATTTGTGTTAAGTATGTTAAAATGTGATGAAAGAAAATTGCATTTTCAGTTCAACCAGTGCAATTTTTTATTTATTGATTATAAGCAGTTAAGCATTTATGTTCTATGTTCATACTCATATTGAACATTTTGTGTGTGTCCCTGAAATTGTTGCCCACCATAATTAATTTAACTTTCTATTATTTCCTCAGGAGGGAAAAGTGCTTCTAAATTTCATCAAACCGACATTACAAAATGACGGATTGAGGTGCTTTTATTGTGGTTGTGGTTACCATTTATTTAAATGACAGGGACCCAAATTTTCACTTTATCCAAACATCATCTTACTTAAAGCTGAATTGTTTTTTCTTCTACCTCAGGAGCCGCCATTTTGTCACTTGCTGTCAACTCAAAATGACGTCACAGTTGCTGAGAGCTCCGCTTGCGAGTGTCATATGACCACACCCAGAAAACAGGTGAGCAGTACCTCAGCCTTTGGCCACTGTGATGTCATCTTCAGTCGACAGCAAATGGCGATAATGGCCGCTTCATTAATATTCCCCAAAGGTGATATCGATCAGAATACCGTGTTTAGACTAGAGAAGCGCATAGAACATATTATTATGAAGATATTTTTTCACTTGACTTCCCCTTTAAGAATAGTGTTCATTTTCGACACTTTGGCGCGCATTTCTAAAAAAATCTTATTTAGGAGTAAAAAGTCGATTTTGATGAACACTGAGGCCGACTACGTTACTGAATTTTATTCTTGGTCACTAAGGTGGTACTTGAAGAGCAAAGTCGCTTTTGAGGCGGTACTTGGCGTAAAAAGTTGGAGAGTGTCTGTTTTTGAAAATGAATGTTTGTCGTTGCAAGGGTGCGGAATCTCGTCGTTGGCTTGTGCACACGTTTCGGCGTCATGTGGAGATCTTTGACTTTGAAGACTCGGCCAAACTTGAAAGTACATTTACGCTGTAACTCCTGCGTGGAAGATTTTTAATGGTGTTGTCCTCGCCGGGGACTGTGTGTTTGCCTCTGGAAATCGCACAAACACACACTCATTGTCAGCTGACAGTCAGACGCGCGCCACACAACAGTGGGAAGCCATGAAATAGCAGAGCTGCCACTGGAACGCACTATGCATCAGTGCACCTGACGCCCAGCGGAGGGGCTGTGACAGGTATGCAAATGATATAGCTTGGAGGCAAATATGCTTCGCTTCCACACATCACACACACATCATCTCTCGCAGACACGCACCGGTGGGTGCGCGGCCTCGCACTCGCTAAAGCAGACGCACACAGCTGATTGCGCAGCTATTGTTGCAGCAGCGCTTCGGATCTAAGCATTGGCAGCGAGGCACAAAATCATGCAAAGGTCCACTCGGTGGTCGCGGTCGGACATTTTGACGTTGGCGGAGGCCGGCCCGCTGACTGAGCGACGTCGGCGTGAAAGCGTCGAGAGGAGTCAGTGAGCCGAAAGTGTCAGTTGATGTGTGATCAGTGACAGACAAAGTGCCAATGGAGCCGACACAAGATGAGACCGGTGTCATTGTCAGCGACGAGTGCTGGAAGCAGCTTGTCACATCCGCCAGAGGGGGGGGGGGGGAGTACTCGCTTTCTGTACTCAAGTACAAGTGCAGACACAAAAACAGACGCTCGTAGCACCGAGTCAAATCCTTTACTATAAAAAAAAAAAGTACAGTGGTACTTTAAGTCACGGTTGTGCCTAGGAATATGAGTTGAATTTGTTTTTTGATCATGCTCGGAATGCAAAAACGATTGTATCTCAAATAATCTTTCCTCATTGAAATGAATTGAGATGGCGTTAATACGTTCCAGCTGCCAAAAAACAACAACAACAAAAAGTGTTTTTAAACAATCTAAATAGCACTTTATAAAATTGTAGTTTATTAAAATATCCAGTAATTACAAAATTTGTTATTTTTTGTTTGCATTTTTTGCTTAAATTCTTTGAATATTATGCTGCTCTTTTTGATGTACACAACTGGGGGCAGTATAATGCAGACATACGCAAAAACATTTCCTTAAAGGTTTGTTGCAGGAGGCAAAGAAAAACAAAATTCATCATAATCTGGATAAAGTTCTCAAGACGGGGATTTATTTCACATTTCTTCATGCATCTGAAAACGCACATCCAAATGCGATTCACACAATACTTGAGCCTTGGGGGAGGTTTGTGAGGAAAAAGCTTTTGTTTTTTGGTTTGCATCGATTTCTTTGTTTGTTATCTACATGGCTCAAAATCTACTTATATTCACCCCACAAAACAACTAAAGTGTTGTATATTTTGTAGAAATCTTTTTTAAAAATATACAAATATTCTTTTGGAAATGTTATACTGTTGTAATTACTAGGTTAAAGTATTTTCAGTGTTAGAATCCTGATTTTCACTTTCAATAATTCTGAGAAAAATAGAAGTGTTTTTTTTTCTTTTTTTTTAAGATGTAAATAGTTCATCATTTATCATTGTCGCATTCATGGACATCACTTCCGCCTACGGCAAACAGGTGCTAAGCCTTGCCGGAGGTCGGTGCTGCACTGATTGCCTTTTTTTGTTTTGCTTTTTCTTCTTAACTTTATATCCAAGCGTGATATTCAGAAAACTTTTACTTCTTCACCAGAGAATTACATTTGTTTCTTTTTTCTCAAAAAGAATCCAATATTTGTGTTTGTTAGCCTCCAATTTCAGCTCTTTACTTGGGTACCACCTCGTGGCCCATTTGCAATAAAGTTGAGACGTTGTGTAAAATAAACACAGACATTTATAAATCCTTCGGAAGTTGAGAAGGATTTATCATCTCCAAAGTATTGGAAGAAGCGGTCAATTCCTTTGTTTTGGTTGTCTACAAAAGATTTTACTTCAGCCTCTTTCCGTCCTTGTTTGTTGCTATATGAGAAGTGTGTTCAGGTGATAAAGTTCTTTCTTGTGTTTTGGGGCGTTGTCTTGTTGTATCTTGAAACTTCCCTCGATTAGTTTGGTTGCATTTGTGACTTGAGTTGACTAACAGTGACTACCCGAAGTCTGTACTGTTTAATGGACGCAGTCGTGGAGCCATTTTCTACCACATGCAGAAGAAGGTCTACATTTTCCAAAATGACTCGTAGACTGTCTTTGATTGAAAAACTCACCTATTTGCTGTTTTTGTGCTCAGGCCAAAGCAAAATAACATTGGCGCCATCTGGTGGCATGTGGGTGCCAAGGAATTGTTGAAATAACTTGAAGAGTTTCATTTCAAGAAAAGTAATCCTTTGCCGCCATCTTGTGGCATTGAGAGGAAATTACAGCACGGGTTAAACCTGCTTTACCTTCAATTAGTCGCAGATTTTCACGCCAGTGTTTTGTCTTCATCACCTGTGAATCTCGGGTTAACTTTTTTCATTTGAAAGCTTGATTGGACTCAAAGTTTGGAACTGAAGTTTGTTCCTACGCTTCCCTGATGTCTTTGAGTTTGGTAAATCGGACAAAAGTGGCCTTTTCTGTATCGCCGTTGCTGACTCGCCTCTTAATTAGTCATTGCTAATTAGTTGTCTTGTGTGTCACTACAGTGACAGAAACTGTCAGTGGCCTTCATTGATGCCTCCGATGTCCCCTTCCTTGTCTCCGTGTTAAATCCCTTCCGACCAGGACAGCGTTCTCCTTGTTCCTTATCCTCCGAACCACGGGGGCCTTGTCGCCCAACCGTCACCTTGTCTGTCTGTCTGCCAGGACCAGGCGCTGGGGACGTGATGGCGAAAGCCGCTAAATGCCGTCCTGACAGTAAATAGCCGCGGTAAACAAGTCGTGACGTCCCCGGCGCTCTTGTCTGGCTCATCAGCACACAAGCTGGCACACGCCCTTGAGCCGTGACAATGACCCGCCATCGATTAAACGCGACGCCCAAGAATACACCTCAGGGGCAGGCGGCCTCCTCACCGGTCACAACATTAGGTACACCTGCACATTATAATGAGATCTGGCACAAGAGCTGCATCCCAAGTTCTGTCTTCACAACCAAATCATAGAACCTCAACTGTGGTTTTAAGTTGTAATTTCACCATTCGCCACTAGATGTCATGTTTTAGTTGTGCTTTTCCTCTTACAGGTATGATATGCAGAACAAACTTGGTACCTCGATAATATTACATTTCTGAATATCTTTTTTGAAGTACAAAATGAGTTCTTGCTCTGAACGTTGATTTCTTGTTCGCTACTTTTGTGCCGTCCTTATGGTCTTTTTTTTTTTTTTGCAAGAGAACCCTTTGCCCTGGATTTTTTTTTTTTTTTTTTCAAAATCCAGAACCTGTCGTGCCCCCCCCCCCCCTTCACCCTTGCAACCGGACAGACAGCAGTAAGGGCATCCTCCATGAGTCCGATTATTCATCCTCCTCGTATACATTCCACCTCTCACCCACACACATCCAGGAGGAAGTTCTCCTTCAGAAACTAAGCGTCCATCACCAAAGCTCCTGTAATGGACGGTGAGTCGTGACGAGCCAAGCTGAGCGGCCATCTGCTCGCGGTGGGGTCCGCGAGATATTTTGGTCACTGAGCTTGCCTGGCGAAAAAAAAAGTTGGGACTGGCGCCGAGTTCTGCTGAGGGGAAAAATATGTGTGGAAAGGTGTAAGCGGGGGAGGGGAGGGTGCGGCAAAAACTTTTCTGAGGTCAGAATGAACACCAAGGATACGGGATGAGTAATGTGTCTGTTCTGTTCTGTACAAGATAGTGTACAGTGCAGACGTCTTTGCGAGAATGACCATCTAACAAAAATGTCACAGCAACAAGGCCGAGCTGTTAAAATGAAAAAGAAAGTGGAACGTCTTATTCGTGTGTGTGTGTGTGTGTGTGTGTGTGTGTGTGTTCACCGGTGTATCTGGGTAGCACGTCTGCCTTGTTTTTTTTCACGTTGGAGGTTAAAATCTCAGTTGAGGCCTTTCCTCTTTTTTGGAGACATATTGAATTTTTTTTTTTTTTTTTTAACCATTTTGTCTTCTTCTTTCAGGTGTTTCTGTTTAGATATCTTGTTATTTAAATATTAGTTGGCCATTTTATTGTTTGTTTTTTGTGCATTTTAAATTATTTTTATGTGACAGTAATTTTAGAAGATGACATTTTACCCTCAAAAGACTATATTTGGTCCCACTAAACAGAGTAAAATGTGAGATTAAAATATTCATCAGCGAGTAAATTGTCACTCTAAAATTTTTACTGTGATAAAATCTAGTCTTTACTGCATAGCTGTGTCATTTTAATTGTCATTGTGCTTCATTGTTGTTCTTTCACAAAAAAATATTTTAGCCGTTACACGATACTAAACTTTGACGTTAAATATATTGTTTAGCGTCGGGATAGCAAGAGGGTCACAGTTTTGCCTCAGCGCAATTTGGTGCCACGTAGGATCACGCACTTTCTGACCAGAAGTATGACATAAAATGCTATTTTAGATAATGACAACATATGTAAATATATCCGTTTTTTTATTGAATCAATGTGAGTATTTTAATACATTGTCATGCTCAAATGCACTCCTCAACTCCTCGCGCATGCTAGCTGGCGCATGCTCGCTCGCGCATGCTAGCTAGCGCATGCTAGCTCGCGCAAGCTAGCTCGTAATCGGATTTTATTTACCACAAATGATCTTTCGTCAACTATCTATGCCAGTGACGTATAGTGACAATTGTAATAACGAAATAATCTTCCACAAGATTGCAGACGGGACATAATTAGCCTGTGGGTCCAATTTTTGTGACAACTTTGTTTGGTGACGTGCCATGAGATTATTTTCTCATTGAGTCCATATGTTTAGAAAACTGATTTCGAAATACATGTGTACTCAAAGTACATGGAGTTGAATGTAGAGAGTCACATTGGAAAGTCAAAGATGCGTGACGTGACGCCACTTGCTCACATCAGCGGCGTAAACATCTTTGGACATGCAAGTCATTGCGGTCAAGCAAATGTGAAAGCGAGCATCCAAAAAAATCGATATTACTATGCCAGCTGTTTCGATCAAAAACAAATCGCAGACAGACAGATGATCCGACAGATGTCACCAACAAGGTAATGACGGGGAAAGGAGACAAACGATGTGGCCGCGTAACTCCATCATGTAGCAGCGTGATGAAAAATGGACGTAGCGAAACATCAGTGAGCCACAAGATAAACTAGCCCGCGTTTTATATTTGTCTGGCGTCCACGTGCAATGTGGAAGGACGATGGGAGTTTAGATAGAGCGGCGGGCTGGCCTCAGGTGCAACGTGCGGCATGTTGCGGATATTGTCCTTATTTATCTGCATTCTCCGCATCCTTTCGGTCTGCGTGATTGGAGACATGCTTGTCTTGGTGTGCTTTGCTACTTCTTCATTATCTCAACGTGATTGCCATCATCACTCGGCCCACAAGACTAATGATCCCAGACTGAGCAACAACACTCCTTGGCCCTCAGCCTTTAAAAAAAAAAAAAAAAAAAACAGCTATTGATGATTGTTTTTTCTAATGTATTGAGCGACGGTGACGTGCGCTCAGCCATGAATTCAAAGCAGGTCTTGCCATCGAAGTAATTGCTTATGTTTGATTCATAGCGCCATCATATAGTTAGCTTTTGCGTCACTTAATCCTGGATGAGGTACTATACGTTGTTCCTGGAGGATTGATGCCGAGCCTCCCAAGTTATTGATCGGAGCTCACAATGAATTGGGAACAGCAAAGGTTTCAGGCTGGTGTCTAAAATCTATGCAGAGATGCGCTGCTTTGAATATGTAATACCGATGAGCTTCACTAATTATCCGATAATTGTCGAGCAACAATCTACTGAAATCATTTCAGGGATTAGTCTCATACAGTATTTCAAATCATGAACCATATTGATCCAGACACACTGTGATGGTGATTGTGGAGATTTTGCACAATGGGCAAGAACGCACTAGTGCGCAATGATGAAAAAAAATTGTTTGTGCAATGTGAATGGGAATTATTCATTCAAATGACCCTTTTGGATAAGAACAATTTTTGGATATGAAGACAAGCACTCAGTCAGCGCTTCCCGTCGTTTGTGTTAACAAGGATGGTTCACACGAAGATTAAAAATACAAAAGGCCTTAACTCTTGGTCGTCAGACATGAGGCTGGGCATGAACGTGGCCCGGACCTTCCTGGATTACTACAAACTTAATAACATCATCACCAACAATGTGCCAAATCACCTAAAAAGGTTAAGTAGGAAATTTTCATATTGAAATGTATTTTCCTTCCATCTCACATGTACTACGATGTACAATTATGTGGTATTTGACAATTGTAGTCACTCCTAATTATGTGCATACAGTTCTGAAGTGCCGACTCAGTCAAACAGCGAAGCAGTGGACAGAGAGAAGGAGAGGAGCCAGCATGTCAGGCACTAGACGGACTCAGACAGCACCAGCGCACCGGGAGGAGTCCTCACTCTTCATCGCTTTCACGAGATCGACATCTGCCTGCCTCACGACATACATGGACTAAAGTGACACAATTCCCACAAGGGGGTTATTTACTACAAAATGTGTTCATCTGATTATATGTAAATGCATGCCTTCCACAGCTGTTTATGTAGACATATTTTTAATGTCATGTTATTATAAACACATGTGTTGCTTTTCTCATAGCAATAATACCAGCATTTGTGTTAAAAGACCTCAATGATGCAATGTTTTTAAAAGAATGCAAATAATGTGACGTACACAGAGAAAAGAAAAGGTTGTTTAAATGTTTTTAGATGTGTTTGGTATCACTCCTTATCCAAATATTGCCCTAACATGGGTTGATTTCCCCCCCCCCCCCCCCCTTTGAATGAACAACCGGTGGTGGGTACATACATTGTACTGATTCGCGCAAAAATTCTGCAACACGTCACACTTTCATAAAATCCACTCATATTAAGAAACCAATTAATTAGAATTTACTTGTTCAATATCTATTACAGATAGACGGTGATCCAGGACAATTTACCTCAAGAGTATTTTTTTCATTTGATTTTGAAATCCACTATATAAAATTAATGAATGATTCCAAACACAGCCTCATAAAATGCAAACGAATTATATGCTAAATGTTTAAGAGTACGCATTGTTTCAATTGTTTGTATTTAGAAAAAAAAAGGCAGGAACGGGAAAACGCGGACAAGCACGGGATGGAAATGCACCCGTGAAGCAGAACTGCACTATTTTATTTATGTTCATTGTCTGTTATCATTGAACTAAGTGTATTTCATATTATTAATTTTAAAAAATAGAAATACTCGATAGATGGCGCTGTATCTGAAAAAGTGACGTCAACGAAGGCTTGCTCACGTGACCCCTCGAAACCTTCCTCTTCCGCTGTTTGGTAGTCATGACAACTTGCTTATTCAACGTTTACTTAAATGGCCACTAAGAAGCTCTCCTTCTCCAAACTGCACCGAAAGTCTTGGAAATGTAGCGTTTTGTTGGACATTCACAAGGTAAGTTAGCCATTCCCAACGCTCAACTACGACAAACAAGTCGCTTTCTTGACTAGCAAGTTTAACATGTAATGAACGTGAGATTCCTCTTAACGACAATGATGTCGAGTTCTTGCCGTTAATAAAATCATATTAGAATAAATACTTATCCCGCGTGACAGTGTCACATAACTATTATCTTGTATATACAAAATTGCAACATTTAATGACGTCCTACTTCCTGTTTTAAATGTTTGCGCACGCGCAGTCGGGCAAAAATAGGATATCGCGAGACTTGGGTGAAATTTGGTTAAGCGTAGCATATTTTAAAACGCTACTACTTAGGGAATTATGTAACGCATTTAATTATTTTTATTAACGCTCGCTATTTAATATTACCTGAACGTTTTAAATCGCTGCCATTGTTCGCTTGTTATCTAACTTGTCATCTGTTTTGTCCAGAGAAGGGCAGTGTCTACATAATTCCCATATATATATATATATATATGTTTTTTTTTCTTATTAGTTCAAAGGGTTCTGATTATTTAAAAAAAATGTAAATCCCTGTTACAATTAATCTAAATAACATTTTTCCCTTTTTGAATTTTACGACCAAAATAAACTTTCTATGATACCCATACTTATTGTGCTCCACCTTCAGCTGATTATGTTGTTGAAATGAGGTTTTTCACCTACTTTTGATTTTAATGTATAGCCCCACCGTTGTGTACATTTGTGAGAAAATTGCATGTTAAAATGAAAACGCATTGGTATGAATGTCTAGGTCACGTGTCGTGGCGTGCGTCTGCCCAAGACAGGAGACATCTACTTAAGTGTTTGCATTATGGGTCAGTGCAAAAAGACTTGCTGCTTAGCGCCGCGCTTCCCATTACACTTTAACCAGCGGCTGGTTTTTGAAAAGGTGAGAATGATGACTGTGAATAAATAAAGTTGCTGATCTAATAATATGTATATCATATCTGATGGGAGAGGCTGTCAGTCTAACCTTGTTTACAGTATTGATTGTCAATGTGCTACACCAGACTTTCGCCGATGCTGTTGACCCCTCTGCAGTCGCTGACCTCCTAAAAGGTAAATGGCCCTCTTGAGGTTTCCCCTCCTCCTCGCTTGAGTTCTACATCCTGTGCTGTGCAAGCATGCAGGCTATTAGCTTCTATCTACACTGACTGCTCCTTTATGTGTGCTTTTCTTCCTCTTAGCTGACACGACATCTTTTCAGCTGATCCAGTCGGTATCTCCGGGTAAGCTTTTTGAGAGCATTATGTTCCCCTGTGCAAAAAGTGTTATGTGTGTTACTTTCGTTTATTTATTTATTTATTTTTATTAAAAATATTTGGCGGCATCAGAGAACAAGACCCTTGCCACGATGACGCAAAACAGCAAAGACTTCCTGAACCCTGGACCCAGTCTGAGCGGCACCGAAAGCCCTATGCAGAAAGATGCGTTGATGACGGAGGTGTCCTCCAGATTTCAGGTCGTCTGTCCTGCATCTGCACTACATTTTCACCTTTTAAAATATTCCAAATATGTCCACCAAGTCACCTGAGCAACTGATTACTTTCGTCACATCACACGAACCCAGCCAGAAAAGTTTTTTTTTTTTTCACCTTGATCAACATAAGTGATGTGAGAACATTTCTTTAATAGTGCGAACTGCAGAAAAGGTTGTGAAACACTTCACTTTCTCGACAAACCTCTTAATGAATTAATCAATCGGGGTTGATGAGGTAATTCCTGCTGAATTTTGATTACGCATCTTGAACATTTGGACAATTGTATGCTATCGACTGTTTTTTGGAGAAGTCCCTTTTCTGTTTCCAGCTAGGTCAGTGAGTGAGTTTGGTCTCGATTGTAGGAGATCGACATCAGACACCTTTGGGATGAACCATAGAAGAGAGATGGTCTTTGACCTCACAAATGTTCGACTGGGAGCGTGGCAAAGGTTCCCGCATAGACATTGACAACTTGTAGAAAATCTTCCCAGAAGATTACAATCTGTGACAACTACAAAGGGGAACCTTGTAATTTTCTCCCATTTTCACGCCCTGTAGCTCTTGCCAATACCTCGACCTGAATAGATCATCTCCTTAAAATAATATGACAAGAAAACACCATGTTGAATTCTTAACTCGACTGCTTCCCCCACTTTTCAACGAAAGCTACTGTCTTCGTCCCTCTCCCGAAAGACTTCCATCTGAAAATACCTCCAAGCTCCGTTCCCTCTCGCTGTTGCTTTGTGTAAGCCTCGTTTTGTAGTTTTCATATTGTCTCGCTTTCTCATGATGTCACTTGTCTTGTGTGTCCAGGGTGCGCTTCCCTCCGTGGAGTTTTCAGTGACGTCGTTCATCGACGAAAGTGATTGGAGCGACGCCTCGCCTGTAAGTTTCCCGACTGCTGCTACTTAAACAAAGGGAGATCATTTGCGTATGTGTTTGTTGATGTCGCAGTCGAAACGCACATTCCAAATGCGTCCATGTTCGGTTGATTGACGACGCTAAAATGTCCAAAGTGAGTGTGAATGCAATGCCCAGCAATCGGCGCTTTCTAATGTTTTGGTCACATGACATGACTGATTAGTACCATTCAAATTTTTGATCAAAGGGCGATTAAATATAATGCTTGACTGTATTCATCCCAATGAAGTAATTAATCCAAGGGCTCAAAGACTCAACCGCTCACAGGAAGACTGTCCGGCATCAGAAAGAGGTGAGTGCATGTTTGTGAATGAAATGGGATGAGCCTCTTTGCCTTGATTCGGTTAAATCAAGCTTTAATGAAACGGCAGCGTCAGTGTACAAACGTTCATCATTCAGTTTCTCTTCAAGATAGTTTTAGTGTTATGTGATTTCCCTAAATAGCAATTTGGTTCCCTGAATGCTTTCCTTTATTGTATTAGACGAGAATAAACATTTGATGTAATCTTATTCATCCCAGGATGCCATCGCTGACAGGAAGGGGAGGGATGATGTTAGAGGCCATTAGAGTTTTGTTGGGAGAATTCAGTGGCTGTTGTAAAGCTGGATGTTTGAGCTCGGGTTTTGAACGGGTTGCCTAGTACAAGAGACAAAAATGTTTCAGTCATCGACCGCTTTATGCAGGGGAGGACAACTGGTGGCCCACACTTGGAGTCGCCCTTGATTCATTTTTGAAAGTAAAAATGTTTACTATCATGGCGCAGTTTTGAATTGTAATGGTCACATGAACCGTTGACAGTTCGTATGAAGTGCATGAAGAGTTACTAAATTTGTGTCATCCAAAAACATGGAAATAGTCTAACGCTTAAACTTGATTGGACAAGCGACGCTTGTGACAGATGGCCGGGGCATCCACGATGCAGAAGAGGACCAACTTTGCCGTCCTTTACTGCATCCTTATACATGTGAGTGGCTCAACCTATTAAATTGAAATAATGGCCTTGATTTTTTTTTAATTTATTTTTTTTAGAAAAGGTGACCAGCATCCTGATCTTTAAGAATATTTTTTCTGTCAAAATATGACTTAGGCCAGGGGCGTCAAACTCATTTTTGTGACAGGCCACATGATACTTTAATGGGTTTGCAAACAAAAATCGTTTGCAAAATCTCGATTATTTCTACTTAAGACACTTGGAAATTTTGGTCGAGAAAGAATCATGGAATTTGACGCACAAGATTTGCTTCCACGGAACGCATAAAATTAAGTGGCAGGCCAAATTTGGCCCCCGGGCCTTGAGTTTGACACCTGTCATTTAGGCAATGACAAGTATTTTTAGAGGGTGTCCATTCATCCATCCAGCCATTTCCCGAAATACTTTTTCTCACCATGGTTGTGTGCATGCCTTTCACACTCACGTTCACATCTGTGACCAATTTTTAGAATGCTCAATCAACTTACCGTGAATGTTTTTGAAATGTACCCGAGTACCCGAACAAAACACACAGAGAACATGCAAACGGCAGAGCTCGGAATCAAACCCTTCCCCTCTGCCCTGCGAGGCAGATGTGCTAACGGGTGACGATTACATTTTTGTCATGAATCTAGGGAGGAAGTGCACTGTCCTATGTGCCCCCCCCCGCCCCCACCAGTCGCGCTGATGCAAAATTGTGCCCCCTCCATCGTTTAATCGCCCACCGCTACCTAAAAGTGTTCAACTTGCTGTTGTATTTCTGTCCTCGCAGACGAGCGGCCTCGTTCGAGTGAGGCCATCTTCGACTTGGGCAAGGAAGTCCTCAAACTACGCCAGGCGGTCCTCATTTGCACGCTCCCCCTCCCCGACCCCGTGCCGCCATATTTCCTGCGAGGCAAAAACAAAGGCACAAAAACCCGGAGTTTGTCTCGAGCCGGGTTACCGGCAGCCCACTGTTGCCTCTGCGATGCGGGCCCTGTCGCCTTACACCCACCGAAAAATGTGCCAGCTCTCCTTGGACACCGAGCAGAGGCTTCGACACCTCCAGCTCGGACCGCACTACTTCAGGAAGGAAACTGAGAGCCTCCCTCCATTCTCGGTTGGTACGAGCACACTCCCAGTACTAAAATAATATAAAGCTGAGCACAGAGTTAAAAAAAAACCCGGTCGTATGCGAATGGCACGTGACTGACCCTCTGGTGAGAAAATGGACGTCTCGTACCGTCTCTGGCAGTCAGTGGTTGTTTTTTTTTTTTTTTTTTTTTTTTTTTTAAATGTGCCCTTCAATTGGCTGGCAAGTGGCACTATTTAACCCGCCTCTTGACCAATGTCAGAAGAGATAGGCTGCAGCTCACTTGCCTCACAAATGAGAGCAAGTGCTATTGAACCGATTGATAATTTTTCTTTCCTGCATGATCAATTCCCAGCATTTTGGAGTGATGTCGATTTTTTTTTCTTTTTTCAGGTGTGAACTCAGGCTCACTTTGACTTGAATTTAGGAACTCCATCTTTAAATTGCTGTACATTTTTCCTAGTCAGTGGCTGTAAATTGCTGACACGCCGGTTTTCCAGAACTCAAACGTAATGTTAGTCTGACCCGAGGCTAGCCTGGAGGGTGTTGTAAGACTTTAGGAATTAAAGGATAGGACCGTATTAGTTTTGATTGTGAAGCCGGAGAAACGGTTCCATCGTGGCTCGTATGGCGTCTTCTAAGAAAAAGTGGACAATTTGAGCATTTAAATGCTTGTTCAAACTACTTGAGTATGCACATTTTTAAAACCGGACCCTAATTGGTTCTTGCTGAGAAGGTATTTTGCTAATCCACAAAGTACGGCCTTCATGTGTTTTTTGCGCGGCGGATTATAATAATGAACTGAATTAACGAACACCTCTCAATCCGAGATTTACTATCTTTGAAAAAAAAAAAAAAAAAAAAAAAACTTTTTTTTTTTTTTTTCTCATTTTTCTTCCTAAAACTGGTGAACGTCTTTGCCGTGTGCAGGCAAGCGCACACCGCGATGAGGCTGCTGAGTTTTGTTCTTACCTTTTGGGGACGAGCCAACAAACGTGATTATTATAGCAGCAGGATTAAGTGATCGTCATAATAAAAGGGCAGCGTTAATCTCTCCGCCCGAGCCGTTAATGGATTGTGACGTCGCTGATAATGTTTCGCTGAGGGATTCTAAAGAGCTGCTTCGATTAGGAGGGTTGCACTTATTTGTCAACCTTTTTTTTTTTTTTATATATATGTGTGCGTGTGTCACTGCTGTGCGGGATTTGCATTTTAAGGGTAGAGATTTGACCAAGGCCACAAGGGGGGGGGCATCCCGATGTAAGAAAATTCCCTGAGAGCGATTGTGGCGAACGGAATTTACCAGAATAACACCGACACTGTTCTGCTTTTTCCTGAGGGAGTCCCCTGTGGACAATTATCGACAATTAACTGCAATTATCGACTCGATACCGAACGAAGTGGCTTCAACAGGAGGCACATTTTGTTTTAAGAGCGCCACTGTTTGCTTCAAAGCCTCGTTTCTTTCTTCCCGCTCATCCGAGAATAAATGCGATGATGATTTGTTCTCGTGCGCTTTTTGTGCCGACAGGTTCCCACTTGTAGTGGGCCGATGGATACTTCGGCGCAGATTTACGTGCACTGCGGTCACGCAGTCAGCTTCACGGATGACGACTCCGGTAGGCCGCGCTAAGCAAACTTGAGTGTACATGGAGATGAATACTTTAGAAAAATAATTGCTATTTAATATTGATTTTTTTTATCTAGGTCTTCTTCCCATGTTTTGGTTATAAAGTTTCAGTTTATGGTCAAATTAAGGCAAATGAATATGAACGCACTTTATTTGTCTAGTTTATTTAATAAACATCTTTAAGTGTCCACTTTGACAACTTCACAAAATTTTGCTATATTCATTTGATTTGAATTTAATTAATTGTTTAGCGTGCTGCTGAATCTTGACAAGACATAAAAGTGTTTTTTTTCTCAGATTTTTTCTCAATAGCTTTAACAAACTGCTTCGCTCACGACTCAGCAAGTCTTTGAAATGTTTACGGCAAAGTGTCATGGCAGTCATTTTGGATTGAATATGATCCAGTGGTGTCCTTTTTTTTCTTTTTTTCACAGATTTGCTCTTTGACAGTTACATACCCCGAACATCCCGAGTAAGTCTTAATTACAATATTATAACAATCTTTTGTGAACGTGCTAACAGCAAACACCATCAACAAACTTCACTTCAGGAAGCAAAGAATCCTGTTTTTCATTCCAGCGCAGTCCAATTGCTTCACGCTTTCAAATGTGTGTGGAAAAAGACTTTTTTTAAATTTTCTAACTCATTTCATTTGTGCAGATGCGCTCAGATCGCGGGCCGCCATTCAGACGAGTTGAGCTGAGCCAAAGTCCTCTTCGAGCCTCAAAGCGAAGAGGCCTCGTCGCTACCAAGCACTCGTTCAGGGAAAGGTGAAAGAACGCTTTTCACGCTCACAATACGACAATTTCACTTGTTGGCCGGGGACACACAAAAAAGGCTTTTGGGCGCTTTTTGTCCCGAATTGACGCCTTCCTGTCCGAAACGGCACAGGCCGTGTTCAATATTTTAGACCAAAAATCTTTATGTGGGGAAAGTCGATTACTTTGGACCTTGCTAGCAGTTTTGTCTTTTTGTCCACGTTTTCTACATGCCAAAAATTTCAAGCACACCCCCAAAAACTTCTACTTCTGCCCATGTCTACTAGATGGCTGACATGTAATGATGGGAAAATGAAGGTTCAAATTTGCTTCATGAACCAGTTGTTGTATTTTTGAGTCCTGTAGCTCTCTTGGTTCAAATAAAGGGTTAAAAAAGTGGCAAGTCATTGAGCTTTCAGCCCAATGTTGAACAGAGAGTGCCATCTACTGGAGTCCCAAAATACTACAACTGGTTCATGAAGCAGATTTGAAGCTTCTTTTACCCATCACTACAGACAAGTACTGTAAGCGTATCTTCAGCCTTTGGCCTTTTTCCAGTAAACATTCAAGCTGACGGCAAATGAGTGCAACTTGACACAGAAAGTGCAGATCCCCGATTTGAACCTTCAAATTCTTTATCAAGTTCCACCAACGCATTTTGACTAAACAGCCTTTGACTGTGAAACTTTCCGCATTCTGTTAATTTGCTTGGTCAGGATGTTGAAGCATAATCCTTCTCTTGTCACGTTTGCCATGATGAATTCCTCCCAATGTGTCTGTGTAAACAAATCCACGCTGGCTGTTTGCTTGTCGGCTCTCCGTAGACAAAGTGGCACCTGCCTGTTGTCCCAATGATGGGCTGAAGAAAAGCTACATGGCAATCCTGTGAGCTGCTGCTCATGTGCGCGCGCTAAATGAGAGGCACTGATGTCCCGTCATGTTTGTTCATTACCGGACGCCGAGGAGGGAAAACAAGGAGGAAAAGTCGATTGATTTGTGTCGCTGCCTCACTCTTGATAACTTTGACCTGACGCTCACTATAATACATTGACAGTGACAGGAGACCTTGTCATCCATCACGTCAGCTGCCCATGTTGGGTTGCGCTCATCTCCTCCCACAACAAACTCAGCTCATAAGCAAACATTAAAATCAATAGACAATCTGGCCACCGGGTCAATTGCAGGAAATGAACGCTAGTTTTGTCGCAATTGAAAACGCCACAAGAGTTGCCGTGCGTCAGATTAGAGCAGCGATGAGAAGGGCACGGCTCGCTTCCTTCACTCGGCCTTCCACAGTGCACACAATGCGTGATGACGCCCAAAGAAAGCTACTACATCGCAGTCTGTTCATGCTTTGACTTTCTGACTTGATTTGGACTGCTTGTGAAATTTGCAGCCTCCTAAAAATAAGAAGAAAGGGAGAACAAAGAAAAAAAAAAACTTCCGGTTTCGTGACGTCACTTCCGGTTTCGTGACGTCACTTCCGGTCAAAATACGTCACTTACGGTTTCGTGACATCGCTTCCGGTCAAAATACGTCACTTACGGTTTCGTGCCGTCACTTGTCACTTCTGGTTTCATGACGTCACTTCCGGTTTCGTGACGTCACTTCCGGTTTCGTGCTTTTAAATGTACATTACATGCATATAAAACCTAGTTACTATAATGACGTACGATATTTTTAGAAAAAAAATTATTTGCCCAGTTCAATAATTAATTGTTGTTTAATCAAACAAATGGGAAAGAAATCAACTACGCTCCGACACACACACGTGAAACTTAAACACGTTAAAGTTACTCGAATGCCTTTTCAAAGATGAGGAAGCTCAGTTTTCAGAGAGGTAATCATCTAACAAATGTGTCTCTTAGTGTGGCATTTTCTAATAGTTGACTCAATTTGAATAAAGTGTGGCAGCAGAACGATATGAAATATATCAACAGCACTTTTCTCCAGGTTTCATCGAATGGTGCTGGTGGACACTTTTTCCTGAATTATTTTTGTTACCTTTTTACAACTCTTTTTTTTTTCTGTTGTTTGGCCTTTCCAGGCTGCAGACCAGTGATCCCAGTCCATCCTACTGGGAGCAGATTCACAGCAGAGTCCAGAAGATTCTTCTGACACACCGAGTCCCCTTTGAGATAGACTGACTGACGATCTCGTCAAAGACATCACGTTAGCTTTGAAAGTACACAATATTGTTGTTGTTTCAAGTTCTGGTTGGGGTTTCCAGATTAAAAAAATCCGCTGGGTTGTTGGTCGTCGTCCCAGCCTGACAAAGATAAATGCTGCACAGCAACATTCAAAGGTATAAACGTAGACATTTTTTTGTTCCTTTGAAGCAGCGTGTGAAATCATCTTGGAACAAAAAGGAGCAAAGCGGTAAAGTTTGAGTTTAAAAGATCAAACATGTTGACGAGATCATCAAAGCACATGATGGTAGACAAAGGCCACAAACGGATGCAACAATTTCAGGACTTTTTGCACAACTCGCTGTTCTCCAACAAGAAGCTGAAGTGCAAATTCATAACAGGTTGTTTTTATTCATGAAAATTGACATGAACTTCCACTGATTATGCTTTTCTGACTTTTGGCCCATTTCAGCACTTGACATCGTTGCCATGATTAACAAAATCAATCATGTCAGCATGTAAAATGTTTTAGCATTTTCAAAATGGCTTCAGTAAGCATTTGATGATGTTTTTGCTTTAATGCAGTCTCATTGACAGTTATGATGCTTTTTAAATTATTCCACACAGCACACATCAAACAATGAAATGCAAAAACAAATCCAAGATTAAAATTATAAACATTTTCTTCGGTTAAAATAAAAATCATGATGAAAGGCCAGTACATCGGAAAATACACAATGAAAAAAATGTTCTCAGGACTTTAAAGTGATGGCCTGCTATTCTTCAGGTAATAGCGACTATCACAAGCCTTAAAAAAAAATGCAGCCCCGTGTAAACATCAATAATTGTCTTGATTCGACAGATTTCTGTTCCAATAGATACTTTAAAAATATACAATTGTTCAACTTAGCACAGCGTAAAACAAGATATTTCAACTGTTTACATTCAATTATTTTTGCTTAAAATCTAATAAAATGTATACAAAAACTGAAACATTGGTGCAGTTTAATCATAATTTCTCAGTTTATTTGGAAATGGCAAAGATTGCTGTGCATGTAGAAAATAAAAGCACATTTGTTAACATGTTGTTTGGGATCCTTCCTTGTAAGACTCTGCTGCCGCACTTGCGCTCTCACTTGTTGACTTTCTCAGATTTCTTGTGAAATTTATTCTTCTTGTAATTCTTGTGCTTGCCTGATGTCTGAGCTGCTTTTTCTGCCACAATGTTCTTGTACTTCTTTTTGTTGTTGCTAAAGAAATAAAAACATTACACAAGTCAAGTCATTTATCAGTTTGGATATTAGTCTACTTTTTTTTAGTATTCACTCCCTAACCACTTGGTTTTAATTCGTATGAACAATTCCACCTTGACAATGGTTGTACTCCTTTTTGGGGAATGACACACAAAAATATTTTGAGGCAGAAATTTGCAGGTTGGACAGCAAAGACCTTGTGTCAAACGTTTGCGACATGCTTTTGCGATGGAAAAATTGACACAACTGTGATTGTATTCTTTCTTGTCATAATAAATGGGAAACTTATTCCGCTCATGGTGGCGCTAAAAAAAAAAAAGAAAACAAAAGTTGCTTTTGCAAATGAGCTCTTGCATTTCCAATGCTGTCTCACCTCCTGAACTCTGCATCAGCCAGCAGCTCCTCCACCATTGTCCTCTTCCTCTGCTTCTTGGGAATGCGGGAATGATAGAAGTCGACGGGGTTGTCCACCACAGTGGCCACCTGCATCCCACCACACAAACTTTGCTCTTAAAACACAATGCACGCTTTTCCGACAGGTAACAAGGTTTTTTGGGGTTTTTTCTCGCCCTGACCTGGAAATACTTGGGGAAGCCATCTCGGTCGTTCTTCTTGTAGAACCTCTTTGGATCCATGGAGCCTCTCATCTTGAGCACTTTCAGGTCTCCCTTCAGCTCGCTGGTCAGTTCGGGAGCTTTCATGTTGTACCAAGCATCTCCGGTGGTCTTCTCACGCTCCTCCTGCAGGAGGGCAAACGAACATTTGGGATTGGAGTATGCATGTGTGTGTGTGTGTTATTTTTTTTGGGGGGGGGGGGCAAGATTAATGAACGTCATAAAAATTAACAACTGCGTTTAATTACTTTTTCTATTTCTATTCTATTTTTCTATTGATTGTTTAAAAAAAATACAAAAGAAAAATGGGAGTGCAAGGACAAAATACTCCAATATGAAATACATTAAAAGCAAAAGTCTCATAAAATGATAAATATGAATTGAAGCAATTACAAGTTGTGTCTATTATATGCTCATATACATTTATTTCAAATATTCATTGAAACAGCTCATATTGTGCTAATATTTAAGGAAGGAGCTTTTCTAAATAATTTTCAATGTAGCTGTAAAGTGCAACAGCGCCAGTGGCTCTCTTCACCCCCCATGTGAGGGCATCACAGTAAGTATGCTGTGAAAAACTCAAAACGAAATGGCAAGAAAACACGTTAAACACTTGCAGATTCACCTATTAAAAAAATTTAAGGAAGCTGTTTTGGTAAACCACTTTTTTGGCTTTGCTACCCTCTTGCAGCCTCTTAGTGCCAAAGAACTATGTTGAAAATGGTTGAGGAGCTTCATGTAGCGCTGTGCCAGCATCTTTTAGCATTCATCACATTTTCCTAAACGGCAGGGCTCAGCTCAGACCTCCCGCGATTTAGAGAGGGAACATTCATTCGGCTGTTACCCCTCCAAATAGTTCTGCCACCAACGCAGTTGTCAATTTCAAAGTAAAACGGAAAAACAAGTACAACTTACTCTGCGTTTTTGTTTTAAGGCTTGTTTGGATTCACTGTACGGTGGAACGGCGTCCTTCTTCTCAAAGTCGGGTCCCATCACGCTCTTCTTCATCACCTGTTCACAAAACCACCATTGTTACAAGGCAAGTTGATTTGTAAAGCAACGTTCGAATATAACGCAAATCCGTAGACCTTCACAGAGGCAAAGGAATAATGTTGAAAAGCACGATTAAATGAAAAGATGCAGCTCAAAATAAAATTCAACTCAAATACCAATCCCTGCCACAAAGGGCACTCTTGAGTAATTGACACCCTTGCCCCAAAAAGAAAAAGATGAACAGCTGCCTATCGATACCAAAGGATGGTGCCAAAGCACTACTTTTCCCTTCAACCTGTCTGATAGAAGCTCCTCATCCCATTTCAACAGTTAGTTGGATTTTAATCTGTCAAGGCTTTGGTGCCATTGTGGCATTTTAGGGCCCTTCAGTAAGAGCACAAGCTAATTAGGTGTCCACAAAAATGTAAAAAAAAAAAAAAAAAAAAAAAAAAAAAGTGAAGGTGAAAGTGAATACTGCAAATGAAAAGATGAAACAAAACAGTAAAATTCGAAAACACAAATTGTCAAAGTGAAATGACAGAACGATGTGGTGTGACGTCGCTCCAAGAAGGAACAACTTTGACACGGCAGGAAGAAGTAACGTGACAAAACTTTCAGCCCGTCACTGACTTCCTCGGCAGTGCGGAACATTCGTAATGCTCATTATTAATCACGGCCTGGAAAAGACGTCCTACCTCATCCTGGTCCTTCTTCTCCTTGTGCCGGCTCGCCGAACTGGAGCCCCGCTTTGGTTTGCTGCCGTCGAAAGTGATGTACAAGCCCCCCAGCTGTCTCATGTCGATGCCCGGGTCGATGCGACTGGACATCTCTTTCCTGCAACAAACGGCGAGGGGACGGCTCGTTTCCATCACATGCTCCTAATCAAGCTCGATGGAAAATAATCGCGTCTTGCTATCGACTTACTGCGACTGGATAAATACTTTTGACATTGCTCGGGGGTAAAACCTGCTGAGGTTGAGAGTAAGAGCGAGTGCGCTGGAAATACATGCAAGTAGTGCAGAGTTGGCCGTGTTCCTTAAAGAGGCGTGGCATAGTGAGTGACACCAGGAACTGGACTCGTGAGTTAGCATGCGTGTGAGCGTGAGCTGTGGCCTATAGCAGCTCACTATATAGCGAGTGTTCATTTTGTGTTGTGTTGCACAGTAACATTTTAATTGCGCCAGCTTTTGTAGGACAACCTTTAAAATATCGCACAAAGTTGCTGAGCGGAGGTGTACCTAATAAAAATGTCTCTGTCTCGTGTTCTACTCACAGTAAAGGATTTCTGCTCGACAAGAGAAGCGCGGCTTCCCCGGCGTCGTCGTCGTCGTCCTCATCGGCCTCCTCATCCACAAACTCCTCGTCCTCTTCCTCACCCTTGTCAGCGCCCACCACCTCGTCCTTCGTGAGGCGCTGCGTGTAGTAATCTTCATCCACTTCCTGCCCGGGCCGCGTGTCCAACATGAACAGGCCGTCTACCGACTCCGCTGCTGCCGCCTTTTCAGGCTTCCTGGAAGAGCCTTGTTTCTCTCCTGTGCCCTCATCTTCTTGGTTAGAGACGACCTCCTCCTCCTCCTCCTCCTCATCATCGCTACTCTCCAAGAGGCTGACTGTTTTCCTTTCCCGCGTCGCCAAAGTTTTCTCAGGCTTCCTGGAAGGGCCTTGTCTCTCTCCTACGTCCCCATCTTCTTGGGCCGAGACATCGTCCTCGTCCTCCTCCTCGCTGCTCTCCATGAGGCGGACTGTTTTTGTTTCCTGCGTGGCTTTGATGTCCTTCAGTGGGGATTTCTTAGGTGACACGCGCTCAACGACAGTCTCCAAGGTCTCCTCGGACTTCCTGGAGGGGCTGAGCGTCTCTCCTTTCTCCTGTTCTCCCAATTTCTCATCCTCTTCTTCTTCTTCGTCCTCCTCCTCGCTGCTCTCCATGAGGCGGACTGTTTTTGTTTCCTGCGTGGCTTTCATGTCCTTCAGTGGCGATTTCCTAGGTGACACGCGCTCAACGACAGTCTCCAAGGTCTCCTCGGACTTCCTGGAGGGGCTGAGCATCTCTCCTTTCTCCTGTTCTTCCAATTTCTCATCTTCTTCTTCGTCCTCCTCCTCGCTGCTCTCCATGAGGCGGACTGTTTTTGTTTCCTGCGTGGCTTTGATGTCCTTCAGTGGTGATTTCTTAGGTGACACGCGCTCAACGACAGTCTCCAAGGTCTCCTCGGACTTCCTGGAGGGGCTGAGTATCTCTCCTTTCTCCTGTTCTTCCAATTTCTCATCCTCTTCTTCTTTTTCGTCCTCCTCCTCCTCCTCGCTGCTCTCCATGAGGCGGACTATTTTTGTTTCCTGCGTGGCTTTCATGTCCTTCAGTGGCGATTTCCTAGGTGACACGCGCTCAACGACAGTCTCCAAGGTCTCCTCGGGCTTCCTGGAGGGGCAGAGTGTCTCTTTCTCCTCTTCTTCCAATTTCTCCTCCTCCTCTTCTTTTTCTTCGTCCTCCTCTTCTCTGCTCGCCACGTGGGTGCTCATTGCCATTTTCTCAACGCCGTCCATGTTCTCGGACGGAGATTCGTCAGGAGTCACTTGGTCATCGACGGAGGCCGTGACCTCATCCTTCTTCCTCTCACCAAGATCCTCTTCCGGACATGTCACCTGCTCCACTTCCATGTCCTCCTCTTCCTCCTGCATTTCTGAGACGTCGCCACGCAAACCGAGGTCGTCGCACAACACCTCCGTGCGCACGTTGTCGTCCTTCTTGTCGGCTGCTTCTGAGGATGAGGGCCCCGCTTCCTCCTCCATCTTTTCCACTGCAGAGGCATCCTCTAGCTGCTTTTCAGCAGACAGCTCGTCCTGCTGGTCTGCGGCCTCAACCAGAACCTCCTCCCCATCCAGATCGCCCAGTCTGGCGTGGTTCACTACAGCTTCAACTGACGTCACGCCGGCTTGCTTCTCTTCGTCCAGCAACGTACAGTCCGCATCCTCGTTGACAACCGTGCTCTCCAGCATCGAGTCGCGAGTTACGTTTGCCTCCGTGGAGGTTTCCAGGACAACGCAGAGCTCCTTCATGACCGTGGGTCGCCGCTGCCGAGCGCTCCCCGAACTGGCGCGGCTGCCGCCGGGGCTAACAAGGGAGGAGTGTTCGACCACCAGGTCAGAGTCTGACTCTGTGGTCTTGGAACTGGAAGATCGGGTCTTCGCCCGTTGCTGCGCGCCAATGGTGTATTCAGAGCCAGATTCAAAGCCCTCAGAGTCGCAAGACCTCTTGGCCGGGCTCCGTCTAGATGTCCTTCGGTTAGTGGGAGTCGGGGAGCTCTCCGAGATTTTGTCCAGGTTCAAGGGTATGGGACAAAACTTCTTGCCTAATCTTGCACTCCTGCGGACAGAAGCCGGAGGTCCAGAGACGTCTGAAGCAAAGCTCTCGGCATCAGAAAGATCGGACCCTTCCGGTTGTGGTGTGACAGCGGATCTGGTGCTTTTCCTTTTACTTCGTGTGACTCGTTGTGATTTTGTCGGCAGTGGAGAGCCTGAGTCGTCCTTGTCATCGTCAGCCTTGACATGATCCACGTCGGGAGTTGCCCTACTACTCGTCCTTCTGACTGTTTTCTGCATGGCCACTGAAGAACATCGGGAGTCCTCATCGGACACTTCTCCTTCTGCATAATTCAAAGTGACGGCAAGTCTTTTGCTCCTTCTGCTACACGTCGCTTGAGGTTCACTGTCAGACACAACCGAGCTACCGGATTCCACCATCTTGTTTGGCGCGCTCCTCCTTGAGCTTCGGATATTACTGGACGAGTTGGACTCTACCTCTGCTTCTTCTTGACTGGAATTTCGGGTCACCATGCTGCGTCTCACCGGATGTTCGGCATCGGATTTGAGGGAGCAGCATGACTCCAGGTCGGACACGTCTGTTTCATGGGTGGAGCCCACGGGGGTGCAAGACTGCTGGGGGCTGTGAAGTCTGGAGGCTCGCGTGCATCTTTTCAACAGGGACCTTGGCGGGATGTTGGTTTCTTCTCCCAGTCGGCTGCTGGTTTCCAACAAGACACGGCGAGTGGAGTTGTCCAATTGTGAGGCCGCACTTCTGGTTCTTCTCCCTGTTGATGGAGTGGCCTGTGAGGCAAGAGAGGAAAACATTAAGACGTCTTACACACTCATGCACCTTTACATTTTTGTAAAATGTATAATGTATAAATGTATAAAACACATAATGACACAAACACCTTTACGTGTTTGTGTCATTATGTGTTTATTAGTGACAGACTGGCATTTGACAACATTTCAAAGATTACCAACGACTGTGTGAAATGATCCAACTACTGGCAAAAAATATCGCTTTAGCTTTATTAAAACATTTTAAGCATGACTGTCAAAAATAAAAAGAGAAAATGTTTGCCGTTGAAAGCGTTGAGCATCTGCATGTTTCTCAAATCGCTGCCACCATATTATGGAAGTTCTGAGTCTGGATACACAGGCCCAAATTTCACACCAAGTCAGTAAATTGACAATAAAGTACATTTTGTGGCCAATGTCACTACTGTCACTTTGTGTGTTCTACGCATTACTATTTGATTCTTATCTAATATTGCAAACAGTAGAGGCTGTTAATCCAATTATTTGTATTATACGACGCACACAAAGCAGGCAGTAGGTCCGCGTCCATGTAACGCACATTTCAATTTCGAACCCTTCACAATGTATATTTTCGCAATTTTTAATTGTTCTATGGTGTCGCGGTATAGTTTCCCCTAGTAAATTCTCACCAGTTTTAATTTTTGCTTTGTAACGTGTTTTTGACGAGCAAAGAAATGAGAGAAAACCGCAATCTTCACTTTTGCTTCTATTTCATCGTAGCGTTCGTTGATCTCGTTGTTCATGTTCACAACAACACTTAAATTATTATTTCTTGTGTTTGGACCAAACATCCAGCAATGTTTGTGTGATGTCGTTAGAAATCTTTTAGAAGTAGATAAAAGAAAAGCGCATGGTGGACCACGTGAGTTGGAACAGCAACACGCTGCAAATGATTGACAAGCCACCGATAACTTATAATATTCCACACATAAGTGTGTGGCTCAGGGGGAAAAAATGCAGGAACATTTACCTGGCCGTCAATCGCCCGCTCGAGATTTGTTTTAGTTGGAGAGGACACGCGAGTACTTCTTCTGGTGGCCACCATCTTGGATCAACTTGGCACTTCCGCTTGGGGGGCCAGACCAAAGCAATCGAGACGGAAGAGCGAGATTGGCGTGAACAAATGTTGTTCGGATAGGTACCAAGAGCGAGAATCTGCAAATGATTGACGCCTGTTCAGTTACAATTTTTTTTTAGATTGACATAATTGAGGTGGATGGGCTTTTACATTTAATCATTAAAAATTTAGAATACACAATTATTAATATTCGAATGAGCTATATTGCAACATTTACATTTGCAGTAGTCATTGAAAATATTCACATGGGATTTAATATTGTTACATCACAATTCTGTGATAAATTATCATCCATCCATTATCTGTTCCGCTTCTCCTCACTAGGGTCGCGGGCCAGGGTACTGGAGCCTATGCCAGCTATCTTCTGGTAGTAGGCAGGGGACACCCTGAACTGGTTGCCAGCCAATCGCAGGGGATAAATAGATGAACAACCATCCGCGTACACACTCATAACTGGGGACAATTTAGAGTGTCCAATCAACCCGTTTTTTTTGAGTGGGGATGGAATGTGGGAGGAAACCAAAGTGCCTGGAGGAAACCCACGTAGGCACAGGGAGAACATGCAAACTCCACACAGGAACACAGGAAGGCCAGAACCGGAATCGAACCAACCAACTCTGCACTGTGAGACCTTTGTTGTACGCAAGCATCCAATCTTTAAAACAAATTAAACGAACACCGACAGGTCTTTTATATACATTTTAATAAAGACAATTTGTACAAACAAATGACAGTACGGGTGATGTTTCTAGTACAGTAGTTATATTTTCAAGCAATTTACTGGTTCAAGAAAGTTTTAAGTCATAAATAAAAATGCCCTATAAAAGATATAATTTCCATACATCTAATTAAAATAAAACAGGTCACGTGAGGCTCAACTTAACCTCAAAATATTACATTAATCTCATGCCAAATCAGAGTTAGCGCCTTATAAATGAGGAATGCAAATTAATCTAAAAAAAATCTAAATATTGAATTAATATAAATTTAAGCCATTTCTATTTCACAAAATACAAACGATTGTAGGAAAAATAAACATTTTCTTTTACAGACTATTCTGAATATAACGAGAGCTTGATGATTCAAGCAGAATTGAGGACAAGATGAGGCACTTCACATTTGAAGAAGGTTCAGGAAAGCGACAAGTCACAAGGCAATAATGAGTCACCTAAACCACCTTTGACAGAACGATTTGCTGTACAAGATCTCATGGTGACACCAACCAAACAATTTGATATACAGTAGCTGCATCTTCCCCGTTATGTACCATAAAATCCTATGACGTGTTAGCATAGATGGCTGGTGTTAGAGGTATGTTTTGTGTCAAACCGTATAGCCATGCGCACAACGCATATCACTGGAAAAAGGCAATCAATATTAGTTCAGGATATTGGGCTAATTGGGTAAAAAAAAAAAAAAAAAGGTGAAGCTAAAACACCATCACCTTGACAGCAAAACTCACAATGCTCAATATAACATATTTGAGAGTCGTGCCTCTATGTTTGCCTCCCTCAAAATGATTCAGCTTAAAAGTGCGGATCTCACATGAAAACACTCATGACGAATCTCTGAGAATCTCAGTAAATGTGTGACGAGCAAAGTTCCAGTTGATTAGCAGCCTCCATGTTTGCAGAGCTGTTACTTTGCATCTGGTGGTGAATGGAAAACATGAAAAATGGCTTCATCCCCCGCTTATCCCGTGTCCCGCTAGAGTTCGGCCTTCCTGGCACTGAACAGGTAGCCCATGGCCTTGATGATGCCGCGGCTCTTGACAATGATGGAATAGCGCAGGAGCCACTCCAGCCTCCAGTCGGCGGCGCTCACGTGCTGCGTTGCCTCCTGCATTGCCTCCCGGAAGGTGGCAGCTGATATCAACTCTGCATGGAAATGAGTGCGTGTGAGCATTAGCTTCTAAATTTAACACACCTGCTCCTCATTCACACCTGAGACATGCTACACGAATGAGTCACGTGGCTAATTTAGCCATATGGAGAGTTTCACATTCATTTTGTGGTTACAGCAAATGTATGCTGTTTTACAAACGGTGCAATATGGATGTTGACTATCGCAATTTCAATACTATCGCTATATTTAACATGTACCTAAAGTAACATGTCTTTTTTTTTTAATCTAATGAAAGAAGTACATTTTATCATGCCGCAAATTTAGCAGGCTCAATGTGTTCTTAGCTAATTAATTGTAAATTCCCCAAGACAACCATTGGCTGGTGATAGACATTTAAGTTTGCATCGGACTGGTTAAATTCATCAGATTCTTTGCAATATGCACAAGCCATTATCGCAATATCGAAGGTTTTTTTCAATGCATTGTGCAACCCTTGTTTTGTGTTCAAATAAGATTGAGCAGAATTTACACTTTGTGCATTTGCCAGTCAACAGATTCAAGATCATTTCCGCATACTGTGAATACTTCTTGTGACACCTTGAGATTTTTAACATGTATACTACGTGCCTTGGGTGGCTCAATGAAGATTTCCATATGGTATGGAATCAATCCCCCGCCCCTTAAAATTCTTCAACTACGACATTTAATATTGAGCCCAGGTTTCCAATGATCATCCTCAGATGTTTCTTCAGTCCACATGTTAGTTCAGCTGATGGGACATGATTTGGACAGGCACACACCTGTTTATACAACCCCTGGAAAAAAAAATAATTCCACACGTTTTTTTGCCCCTCATAATTCAGCAATTACATATTTTTCCCTCAACATACTCTAAAAAAAAAAACATTGTGACTGACTACAACAAATTTCACTCCCTGATTTTTTTTAGTGTTTCTTGAAGCCAGAAGGGGAGCATTTTGAATATGGTTTTGTGGAGCATTGTTATTTGCCTTTTTTCTCTGAAATCCAACATTTCAATATTCATCCTCCAAGAGTGGCGGTTGCATAATTTCATACATTTTGGTTGTAAGGCTCGAACATAAAATGTGAAAAATTTTAAGTGCGTGTATATTTTACATTATCACCATGGTAGAAGAAACAAAACAGGTGATTTTTTTCTATTCACCCGTGGGATCGTTGTGTGTAAGCAGTTGGATGTCAAACTCTTTGGCGAAGGCGGTCAGCTCAGGGGGCATCACGCAGCAGGATGCTAGGTTCACTTGGTTGCTGCTGGGCTTGACCTGGATAACAACGAGGCACTCGCTCGCTTTAATGCACCAACCATAAGCTTTGTTCACACATAAAGGGGACATATTTAGGACTTTCTTTTCCCATCCATCCCATTTGCAACAGACCTGAGCCCAGTTGTAGAGCTGTTCCAGCAGGTCCTTGTCCAGGTCGGAGGTGCCGATGGCGGCGATCCTCTGGCTACGGACGAGCGCCTCCAGCTCCTCCCATGCTGGCTGAAGGGGCGCCAACATTTGGACGTCGCCGCCCAGGAGCGTTCGCGGCGCTATGATAACCGAGTCCAGCTGTGACACGGCTAGCGTCTGGCAGCCTGGAGACGAAAGATGCGGTCAGTGAGTAACGCCGTCATTTTACACAGGCATTCATTGATAAATACTGCGCCGTCTTACCCATCTCCACTGCATCTCTGATGGACGACTGACCCGACTCAAAGAGGAACAGCTTGGCTGCCAAAACAAAGCAATCATTCTGATGTTGCACGAGGGTAGGCTGCCACTCAAGTTAACGCCATTGTTAAGGAAATGTGGTTTTAAATTTGGGACAATCCACTTGAAGATGTTTTAAGATAATAAGAACAAAAGTCATGCAGAAGATTAAATCAGAAGAGTGATCAAGGTACAAACCTGACACCTTAAGCTCCTCCCTCTCCTCAGGTATGACAGCATATGAGGCCTGGGGAATGTTACAGTCCAATGTGTCTGGTAAATTCTAAAAAAATAAATACATAAATAAATAAATAAGGGGAACGTTTGCTTCCTTCAGGCGGTTCAGCTTGCAGAGTGACTCTCGACCTTTTCAGGCATTCAGAACAGAACAAATACTCTCCCATTTAATGTTAACGAGTTCATGAGGGTTTCAGGTTCCATTGCTTTGTTGTTTCATTAAGCCACGAGAAGCTGTGCGGACTTACGCAGACGTCACATGTTATTTTTCTGGATAGAAAAAGTCTACACACCCCTGTTGAAATGCCAGGTTTGTGTGATCCTAAAAAAGGTAACTTTTCCCACCAATAATGCCATCGACAACGTACTTGCACTGAATGGAACTATTCATAATTCCGTCCACCTTGACAGAGGCCCCAGTTCCACAGAAGAAAAACATGGCTGCTGCCGGGCGTGACGGCCACGACCGGCCTGGAAATACAATTACCGTTCGGGAAAATATGTGAATTTTGCTCCCATTGTGGTAAAATTCTCAACCCAGCCACATTTCCCAGTTATACGACGATGTGTGTTGTGTACACTTGCAATAGCCTACGTTTTTTATTCCCCTCAATCAAATCGTGCTAGTGATAGATCCCATTAATTATAGAAATGGTTAGGAATTTAGTGGTTCCTCCAACTAATTATTTAATATCATAAAAACCTGCCAACTGAACAGTGGTGCGTATCTACTGTAATTGCCAAAGAACCCACTTGAGTCAAGCTTTCCTTTGCTCATATTTCCTTGCATGCGCTCCACATTTCTAACGATATACATACGACTCGTCTAACCTCCTCTTATTGCCATTTGACTCCAGTGGATATCGTTATTGAAGCAGATGAGCCGAGCTCAGCATAGCCAAAGTTGAGGTAAGTGACACCCACCCCAAACGAAGTATCACTCACGACGCTTCTTTGTTCCTTTTCTTGGGTTGCACTATAATAAGTACGGCAATGAAATGATCGCCGTTTCATGTCCTCATCTCAAACCGCCCCCATTAATCCCAACAGACAAACGAGACTTTTGGAATGGCGCCTCAGATGACTATCCAGTATTGCATGAACATTGGCCATGACAGCTTCTTTTCAGGACGCCCAAAGGCAACGTTTGAAGTGTATCGCCGCAGTTGTTCTGTCGGAATCCTGCCGTCTGACTGTGCTGAGTCTCACCCCATAGGGCAAATACAGACAGCTAGTTTTTCTGGTCTGCAATTGAAATAGTATGCTTCCTCCCTAGGCAGATGCTTAACACATCCTAAAGGAAACTAAAAATGCTCATCGTGCATTTCTCAGATATTGCATCACATTTTTCCTACATTTAGTACGCTAAAATATCCCTGAAATGAAAAAGCTAACCTCAGCCCTGATGGAACAAGTCCAAATGGTCAGCTCACCTCAGTCGGTGCTTCTATTGTGGATAACCAGCTGCTCAGCGTAGCCTGAATGCATTCTTGAAGCTGAAAAAGACAAACACGCACATGTTTCATGCACAGCCAAATTTCCATAAACCCGATTCCAAGAAGGCTTCCTGACATGTGATGTGGAGATTTTTACAGTCGACTGCTCCAAATGCAACAATTGGATTACATGATTCACTTCACTTACGTGAACATGTACTGTAAAGCATAACTAGTGGATGGACATCAAAAATGTTGCGTCATCCAATTTACCATTTGTCACTTTTAACCGCTTCTTGGTAGCACAAAGGGCCAGGGAGTGTGGAGGCCAGCTGCATGAAGAATGTAACACGTGGAAGGAGTGGTTATAAATCATTACTCACAGTCAATGCTGTATAACAGTTATGGTTAGTGTTTGGGTTTCAAATGACAGTTTATAGTCAGAGATAGGGTTGAGGTTTTGAGCTAGGGTCAGGGTTTCAAACAAAGATGATCTAGGGGTTATGAAGATTATTTCATGGTAGAGAAGAGGCTACTGCGATGCAGGTTTTCCAGTAGAACAAGAGTTTATATTACACCATATGGAAAGCGCTTTGTTACAACTCCAGCTGTTGTGAAATGCGCTATATGAATACAGTTGTATTGTATTGTAAAGCAGCAGTATTGTTAATTAACTTATATAATCTTGGTCAGTGCATCAGATCGTTCATATTTCTGTTTACTATTTATCAGGGGTCAGCAACCTGCTGCCCACATGAGTAGTGGGCCGGCACTAAAAATAGCATAGTGATAAGACATTGCGATTTCCTGGGTATGGCGTCGAAGGGATGATTCGAAAATGTAAATACTTGCGGATTTATATATATCAGAAGTGGAGACAAGTCAAACATGCAGCATTCTTCATTCAACTGTTAAAAAACAAACACGGTGAATGGAAGGAGCGCCGTGTTATGAGCGACACTTCGTCCTCTTTAGGAAATGTTGACATAATTCTCAACGTCGGGCTTATTTCAACACCTGCACCGTGAGATACTTCAACACTAGCCTCGCTCGTTCACACGATCGATCGATCAATGGTTTAATAAAGGGGGTGGTTACCTCCTCGCCGGGCGAGCTGGGACACTTCTTCTTCAGGCGAGTACTGTTAACTAAATTCCCCGTGTGCAGCCTCAGAGTCTTAGCGTGACTCAGCAGGCTTCTCTTCGCCTCTACGTTTGTGTTGTGAGGATCCATGTGAGCCGTCTTCTGTCGGGAGGGAGAAAGCGTCCGACGCGACGAAACGTGGCAACACGGAACAGCCGCCTACCTTTCACTATTTATATGAGCGCACCTAATGAGAAGCGACCAATAGAATCGACGCGTGAGTAATACAATGGCAATGAAGCTGAGTCAGTGTGACTTGCAGCTCCGGTTGCCTGTTACACAGTTATGGAGGACGGAGGTTAAAGCCGGTGATAGGGCACGCCCACCGGAAGTGGAGCCAAATAAAGATAAAGATAAAGACGTCATACAGAAGTTGCTTTTAAATTACTCTTTTCAGACCCCAAATGTGATGTTTATACGTTTAAATATTTTACTTTTTTTCCATTAACGTTTTCAAAAACGTTAAAAAAGTACTTTAATTCCTCTATTCTCGCGAGACATACCGGAAGCGGAAAAATCGCAGCAGCAGTAGCCCGCCTTTTTATGAATAACGTAACCTGATTAGTACGTCAAAACGTGTGTTCGTGGCGTTCAGGCGTTCGTCGTTCTCCACCTACGTACGACGTTTCGACGATAGGAACACCGCGCAAACTGACTCGCCCCTTATTTGTTTGTTTGTTTGTGTGTTTTTATATTTATGTACTAAAAGTGTTTTTCATACAAGTATTCTTCAGTGTGAAGTAACGAAGTACAAATACGTTACTCTAAGTTGATTTTTCAGTACTGGTCTACATTACTTACAGATAAATAAATTTGTATTGTATTGTATTTTTTCGACGACTGTTTATTTTTGCTATGTTTATTTTTATTTTTGGGAAGCGATAGCCGTCTAGTTTTACTCCTTCTTTTCACCAAATAGGCTCGTTTAGTCTTTTTACGCAAGTCTGTATTTCTATAAAAGTACATATTCTTACGAGTACTGCGCAAAACCCGAAGATGTATGTATAAAACAATGTAATGTTTAAATAAACACTTATATGTTAATTGCCGTCCAACCCAATCAAATAAACATGTATATATAAACAACAGGTTGACCAACATCTCCAGTTTGATAGATGATCATTTTAAAACCAAATTTGATATATCACCGACAGAAGTTAATAACTTGGACTCAGAATGATTGACTATTGTTCTACTCCACTACAAAGTAATCTATATTTTGTTAAATATCGTCAAATAACACACACATTTAAAAAGGAAATTTTTTGAGAGGCTACAATCCCTTTTTAGAAGCTATTGCTGTGTACATGTCCTGTGCTATTTTGTCTAAAAGTGTTGGAAAGCAGTGCTCCAAGTGACCAGCAGATGTCCCTCGTGCGTTTGAGTGATAACAGTTGAGTAGTCAAAGCCAGTAAGGTTTTTTTTTTCCTGCCGGCCTAAACACTATCAGAAGTTGAATCTAAAGTCTAATATTTGTTCCAGGAAACTGTATGTCGGTATTCCCAACAGTGTGTTTATTTGACTTGGCTGCACTGCTTCCAATATGTGTATATGGACGTTAGAGGTTCTTTTTTTTTGTCCAATCTGATTTTCACCACTATGTGCTACCAATTTTGTCAATTTACTCTGCCCGGGGCCTTCAGAATCAAATGTTGGCCTTTAACTTGTTAACAATGGGAATGTTTCAGTAATCAATCCGATTACCAATTTCACAATCAGGTCAGCATTTGTCCTTCCTCTGATTGTTTGGTCATATCGAAACTTTTCCAACTAAGAAAACACACATAACATAATAAAACGTTACAAGATAAATATGGCTTTGGCAGTGCTCCAGATGATGTGCGTAGCAAATTTGTGTACTGTTCCATTGAGTTTTTGCATGTTATTGATGCTGGATTAAATCCCCAGGCCGCAAATGCAAGGCCCACTACTGGCTAAAACAGATTTCAAATGAGCACTCACCAAATATATGATTACATAACAAAAATGACAATCCATAAACCCCCATCCTGGATTTGGCTGGTTAAAACTCTAACATTTTTGACGGATTATTACATTTATAACTCCAACCACGTCAGCAGTTCTTGTGAACATCTGGCTTCGATCAGTTCTTTGCAGGGGACTAAGTGACCAGCAGTTCAAGATGTTTCTCTTTTCCCTACATAATGCATGTCAAGTTGCATTAAATACCAATTTACAACACTTGAAACTTGATAGGAAGCCAAAGACAGCGGCTCCACCTCCATACTGTTTGCTGACCAAAGAAACTTTGTCCCAGCAAAGCCAATTACTATTGCACAACATGTTCAACTACGCATTTGCAAAAGTGGCTGCTGCTTAGAGGAGGAGTGGCGAAGGATTATTTTTGTGTGTGTGTGTGTGTGTCCACCAGGCTGAAGAGAGGCGGGGGGCGGGGGGGGTTTACAATTCATATGTGCACAATAAGAGTGCAAATCCCCAACACGGCATTGCAGTTATCTCACAAGAGTTGAGAAGCAGGCCACCTTTGTGTGAAGCGCCGATTGACAATCAGCAGGTACGTTCCTCAAATTGTGAATTGATGCGCAACACAAATGCCTGAATTTGCATGCAACACAATGGAAACCTGAGAAGAAATGAATAATTTTAATAAGGATTATTATTGTTCTTAATTATCAGGGTTTGTTCTTGAGAAGTAGCATTTTTTTTAAAAATAATCTTTTCTTTTTTTTTTTTAATCCAACCTTGTCTTTTATTGGGACACAGCCAAGCAGAACAGCGTCAGCAGACATGAAATTCCAAGCTCTTTTGTTCCTGGTGCTCATCTGTACCACCGTGTGTGTGGCACAAGGTTAGTGCAAGCACGGGCGACGCTCAAGTGCGTGCGTGGGGTTCAAAGACAAAAGGCTTTATTGGCGGGCAGATGCAGCACTGAGAACAATTAAATGCTTTGTTCAGCACCACTTGTTGATCATAACACCAGTTGACGTTGGCAGTTATTTACCGATTTTGTTTTAGTTGAAGCTCTCCTGACACTGTAGCTGTTTTCTGTAATCCACATTCTTCTGGGAAATGTCGTCAGGCTTTAATGTGAGTTTACGGTGCTCATTAGGATTTAAATGTGTTCAAACGTTAACTCATTCACTACCAGCCTAGTAAAAAAAAAAAAAGGAACTTTGACGTCTTTATCCGTCAATGGTAGTAAATGAGCTTGTTTCCAAAGAGAGATAAAAAAAAAAAGTGCCATTCACTGTGTACAGGCTACTATTTATTGTTGTTCCAACAGACCCAATGACTTATTTAATATTTTATGTTTAATGTTTTAAATGAAAGTAATTTTCTTTTTTTGATGATGCGTCACAGCTGTTAGTTTCACTTTCTAATGACACACTTTCAACAAATGTGACTGGCAGGACATGTGCATGTAATCATAAAGCAAATCAAGATCATGTCATTTTTCATTTGAGCGGATGTTTTTATTTGAATATTTTATTACATTCACCGGAATTTGGGAACTTTAAATTTCATTGTCACATGCTTCGCACCGTTGCATGCATGTGTTACAGAATATGAATCATATTGCATTGTTTTTTTGTTTGTTTTAGATTTTAAATCGCTCTTTTTTTTCCCCCTCAAAAATAATACTAGCGGTTCGCATGTTTGCTTCGCAGTTAACGGGTTTGAGGTTTGAATCTCAGTTGAGGCCCTCTTGTATGGAGATTGTTAAACATTTATGTTAGGTTCATCAAAGACTAAATTGTCCATAAGTGTGAATATGAGCATGAATGCTTGTCTTTATGTGCCCTGCGTTTGGTTGGCGACCAATCCAGGGTGGGCCCAGACTCTCATCCAAAGTCAGCCGGAATAGGCTCCAGCTCACCCGTGATGAGAGAATGGAAAGAATCTAAATCAGGGGCCACCATTTTTTTTTTTAAAACAACTACTTCTTAAGTACTGATTATTGCAAAGGGCTACAAGTTTTTTATGTTGATGTAAAAAAAAAAAGTGCTCAAATTACCTTTAATTTATGTTATTAATAGCACTGGTTGACGAATTTAGAATAATTTTTTTTCTAGATGAATTTTTTGTTGTTTTTCCCGCAAACCAGATTTTTATTGAAATAAATATATACATAAATAAATACATAAACATTTCTGTTTGAAGGGTGACGTTCATCAAATTGTGGACTTTTTTTAAAGGTCATTCTTTAAAACAAAAATTGAAAAATTCTCAAGAACCTGATTTGTTAGAAAAACAATAAAAAAAATCACTTCTACCGCACTCCCAGGAAATCACCATGTCCCATCCTTGGTAAAACATGCATGTAAAATGGTTTACCATTAAAACATATCAAGCTTATTTTTATAATTAATAAACAAACCATTCCGTCTTGATTGTAAATATTTTCTAATATTATCATTTACAATCAATCACTTAGCAAATATGTACCCAAGACGTTACCAGGCTCGTTTAGAATGATGCAAAAAAAGATTATCTGATCATCTCCACCAGTGCTGCACGCTGTTAGACGTTTTCTCTCCAGCGAGGCTGATTCTACTTCCGTGTGACCTTGACCTTGACCTTCCCTGCGCAGGTTCTTACGGTAACTGCTGCCTGGGCTATGTGCGCGGCATGAGGGCGAAGGCAAAGAAAAACATTGAGAGCTACAGGATGCAGGAAACAGATGGCGATTGCAACATCTCTGCAGTTGTGTGAGTCCTTAAGCTCATTGTTTTGATTTCAGCCACGACTCATAATGATCTGGCAACAAGAAATGGAAAACCAAATGACCTTCTTGATGAGGAATGATTCAAATGTTGGAAGATGCTGATGTTTCTTTGTGTGTGTGTGTGTGTGTGTGTGTGCGCGTGCCTGTCGGCAGGTTTACCATCAAGATGAAGCCTGGACGAAAGACGCAGCGCACCGTCTGCGCCGACCCGCAACAAATTTGGGTGCAGGAGTTGAAAGAGGTCGTGAGGTTGAGAATGATGCTTCAGAATTAGGTAGAGGTCCAGCTTGCTGCTGTGGCGCCTTGAGATACGAGTTTCATTTGTTCCGTGAACACGCTTGTCACTTGAAACACTTTGTATCTCAAATCATTTTTCTCCACTCAAATAAATGGAAATGCCATTAATCCATTGCAGCCTCTGCAAAAAAAATCAATAAGAAAAATAGCACTCCACAGTATTGACATAATTCATTAGAATGTAAAAAAATGAAACTGTTTTTGCTACATTTTTTCGCGACAAGTGTGGAGACAGTCACAATTTATTAATTAATTTATTAATTAATTTATTTGCACAAAGACAAAAAAAGTCTTTCAGAATAAATATAATTTAAGTTACTTCGCCATCTGTGTCCCAATATCGAATGATGGGTGAAGAGACCGTGACACAGTTAGCAACTTAGCACATCCGTAGCATTTCTCATGATGCGTTAGCATTAAGTCAGAAGGCAAAAAACTCGCAAATTGGCTCACTCGTATCTTAAGGCACCACTGTACTTGAAAAATAGCGTGAATTTCCTAAAAACTCAACTCATTGTGAAACTTTTTGTGTCCAGAAGAACAGCAAGAAGAAAAGAATGGCACTCAAGGGGCTCGGGAGAGCGTCATCATAAAGCACATGGATCGCATTAGGCGCTTGTAAATTTGCCTCTTCCTGTCCTGTCACTGACGAAGAATGTAATTCACACTTACAACATTCCATGTCTTCTGTTTCGGACACCGGCAGCACACGGCGACAATTTCAAATGATTTGTTCTCTTTTTATGTTACTGATGTTTAAAGGCCTGCAAGCAATGAGCCACTTTTGGGCAGCTTTGGATTGTGGTTGTACACTTCCAGTGAATTTGGATCTGATGAATGAGCTTTTAGCCGGAAATGACGCAAGAAATTGGCAAAAGGCATTGTGTTCAGAAATTAAATGTCCATTATTTGTGTCCAAAATTATTCATACTCGTTTTTTTTTTTTTTTTTATAAATATACATCCAATGTTGAAAATCACATTGAAACTTGCAAAATTCCATCATTTAGCGGCAGTCTGGAGGCCTGTATAAGCTTTTTTTTTTTTTAAAGGTTAAAAAAGACTTTTTTTAATCTAATCGTAAAATGTCATAAACGTATAATAATGTATCATATGTGTTTATATATTTTTTTTGTTTTCAGTGTGGCTCAAATAGCATTTGGTAAAAAAAAAAAAATACACATTCTACAAAAGTAAATAAATAATTTAAAAAATATCACTAAAACAATCTGGTCAGGGAATGAATCATTTTGGACTTAACATTATGTACAGGGCGTGTGTGTGTGTGCATTTATTGTGTATGTGAGACACAGATTTTTGTATTTTTGTAATAACGCTTATTAAATGAGAAGAATGGAATAAAAATAAATCTTTTTTTTAAATTTAAAAACACAATCAGTGATTCTCACTTATCTTAATTAATTTGCGTGAATTTGTGTGAAACCAGACCAAAATGAGACTACGTTTGTCAATGATGATTAAATTCCCTATCAAGTTGAGAGGCCTGCTGGGTCACGTTGAGCTTAGCTTTCCCCTGATTGTTGGCACGACTTGCGTAAATAGTACAAGTTTTCCCAAAAAACACAACCTTGGACATTCATCCAAAGGACCTCCGGTGGTCTACCCAATCTGCTTTTCATTAGAAGTAAGCGCGGCAGAGGATCGACCCCAAGGTTAAAGACGCGGCTGTGCGGGTAATATTTCATAACTATGCAGCTAATGGGATGTGACAACGTGTCCTTACAAGAAACCCAGTCTGCCGTTAGCTCTTTTTTCCCATTATTTGGCAACAGATGGATTGCGAAACAAGAAAAAGCAAGTAGCATGCCAGGGATGTCAAAACCTATAAGTGCTAAGAAAAGCACAGGGACTTTTAAAAAATTGTCTCTACTCTGTGAAACAACAAAAAAAAAAAACAACAACGATGTTTTTAAAGTGTCATGTGAGCTATTGGCTGGACTGTATGCCCTGTCAAGTGAAAACAGGCTGTCCAAGCAGGATGCAAAGCAGTCCATGATATCCAAACTTTAATTTACACGAAATGATGCTCATTTTAGTTGACTGAAAAGTACATTAATTATCGTAGCCGCAGTCATTATCATCGATGTGGGCCAACAATACCAAAACACACGAGGGATTTATACTTTATTCTTCACTGAGAAGCCAAAAAAAAAAAAGTCAGTCTACTTTATTCCATGGGCTTCAACATCTTCAAAAACTGTGGCAGAATATCCACCAAGAAGGAGAGGTCTGATCATTGAGCGCTCTGTAAATGAGTGACTGAATCTCAAAACGAACAGTGAGCTGGTGAAAGGGAAGTACCTGAAGCTATAGGATCTGGACAAAAGTCTTTGAGGTGGCATTTGAATTGACAAAATGGAATAAAGTTTTGTTGAGACAGATGAAGAGAATTAATACTTCAGTTTTCGCCGCATTCAACTGCCAGTCATTAATTGCAGCCACACAGTGCGCTTGTCTAATTTGCACGATATGGGTTAAAAGAAACAAAATCTTTAGGTCATCTGGTCATGCGGTATGAAATGAAGTACAATTTGATGACACGCCTCAAAGAGGAAACCGAGCGCACAAAGGAAGAACCCTAAGATTGATCCTTGAGGAACACCGCAGGAAAGTGAGTTTTGGCAAGAGCCAAAAGAAAAGACAGTTTGAGAGGATATGAAACCGTTAAAGGCAGTTTCAGGATGACAACCCATTCCCTCAGCCTGTCCATGACCAGCATCAACGAGATACTGAGATAAACGATTTCTGTGGAATATAAATGACGATAACATCTGTACAATATGATGACGAACTGGCTTGCAACATCCATCCATAACATTTCTAAATGAGTTATCCTTGTGGGGTCGCAGGTTGGCTGGAACTGGAAAGCCACCAACAGTGAGTAAAGAATTGATCATTAAGAGTAACAATGGACAAACGGTGCCGAGGATGTTTTTCTAACAGAATCGTTGGCAACATATTTAATGGACTTAGTGTGATCTTCATTGTACGCACGAGATCTGCTAATTCGGGACGGGAAACGAGAGACTAACGACTTGAACAATGGTAAACTGCTGCTCAACAGGATCCAGAAAGGAGAAATTGGATGAAAGCGTTGGTATTATTGACACTTGTGACCTGTTCACAAAAGACAATAGACCATGACTGCAATTCTTCTCAAAGGATACTAGTTGAGCATGCAATTTTATTTGTACAGCGGTCCCTGAAGATAAAAGTTTAATTCGATCGATGACCACACATTAACCAAAAACATCCGTATCTGAAATCATCTTTCCCAAATGAAATGAATGAAAATGTCATGAATCCATTTCAGCTAACGGTATTGTATGTGATAAATAATTTCACATATTTTTTAATGTGAAGACACCGATCATGTTTATCATTTCGCAAAATCATTAAGAAACAGATAAATATCAATACCCATCCATCCTCATGCAACACTTTCACAATAATGACTTGATTCCAAGAAAATCACAATGTCCCATCACGAGTGAGCTATTTTTAAAAACAGGCCCACGGGCTTCTCATGTGGTCCTCGGGGTTACCTGGTGCCCACAGGCGCTACTTTGGATTGTATTCACTCGCCCATCTATGGCATTTTGCATTACTTGCTAGCATTAAGCTAAATGAATACATCTCTGCATTATCTTACCCTGACAAAACTGAAATAAAGCCCAAATAATGAATATACGGTCTTTCATGGTTCACATCAAGGATTATATAAGAAACAGAATGTCCTGCAGCTAAGGCTTAATAAGTGAAAGTTGCCACGATAGGGCTGATTATGTCACAAACGGTCGGACTTGTCAGATCTGGCAGCAATCGTTCGCTACTCATTGACACTTAGCTTCCTTGAAAGATACTTGGCTCATGACGCACATACAAACGTAGCCTCAAGCATCGTGCGGACACCCCAATCCAAACACGCTCACATCAGCTAGGATGTGCGCTTGCGTGTTGTCGTTTAGTTTGAGAGGATACGGTCCATAAAAGGCAAAGGCACTTACGCAACCACCTCAGTTCTTGAAAACTGAAAGCATTTTTATTTGTCATAAATATCAACAAATGACAACTTTTGGTTTCAGCATTTCACACAAGAAGAAACGAAAACTTTGAATCATCAACGTTTCTGGATTTGGGTTTCTTTAACCAACGAGTCGAAATCTTCTGAATGCAAGAGGGGGATTTTGAACTGTTATAATGTATAAAAAAAAAGGTCAAATACATGGCACGTCCTTAACTTTCAATATTTACAAACACACACACACCACGCAGTGGAAAATATGTTCAGATCTGATGACACAAACAAACTTTTTTCCAAGAGATATGTTTGGAGCAAACATACTTGTGATCTTCAAAAGAACACCAAACGGTGGAAGCAGCTTGCATTTTTCTTCAGCTGCAACTGAACTCATGTATTCAATGTGGAGGGAATTATGAACAGTTCCAAAAAGCAGTCCGGGTCAGCACAAACTGTTCAGGTTGGTGCGAGAATAAAAAAAAAAAAAAGAAAAAAGACAAGAAACGTCTACTAGGACATCAAAACTTCATTTAGGATTGATTAAAAGCACTTTAAATGGTGACAGTCTCTTGCTGACTCCCATTTAACATGAGCCTAATTGTGATTGGTTATTTTTTTTTATACGGTTTCTCTCCCGGTTATAAAAGGGATGTATGGCCCTGACAGGTGTTCTATTAAATGTGTTTTCACCACTATTAAATAATGTTTATTTATTTATTTATCGAATAATCGAGGCACAGTGTTCATTTTTAGATTCAGTGAAAATTTTGAACGCACTTTTTCATTCAAAAGCAGGAGAAAGTGCGCCCAAACCTTTGACTGCTTATACAGAATATTATCGAAGAAAATAGTCCATTTTGGAATTTCCGGAAATAACCTTCCTCATTGAACCTTTGAACGTATCGATGTAAATGATTGACAGTAACACTGCGCAGGCAGAAGTAGGTCATTGCTTATGTTGGAGTCACATGAACATCAATTTGCGAGCGACAAATTGGGATACCACAAGAGGAAATGGTAACAAGCACTTTCACCACATGAGGAGTGAGCAAGATCCGTATGTAAACAACAAGCCGGGACTTCTTCCCACACATGGCGCGCACATTCCACTGCGAGCAGCATCGACTCGGGAGAATTACAAATAAAAAAAAAAAGGAGTGCAAAGAGCTTATCGTCATTGTCGTTATTACGGCTGATCAGACGCTGGCAGGCTTGGCTTGGCTTGGCATTGCAAGGTGACGGTAAACGGCTGCCAAGGAGCGTAGGCGTTGGAAGATTAACATAAAAGAAACTGGACACGCTAAGAGTTCAAAGAATTCCAATCTGAAGGTTTCGCAACGTGAACTTGAGCGCTTCAACTTCCCACAGGAAATGTTACTCGAAACGCCGCTTTTATAGACATAATATAACAGTTTATGACGCTCTTGTGCTGTATTTTGTTTTCTTTATTGCACAATTAGCTTTTTCTACAATACTTTAAAAAATATATTTTTATTAGAGTTTGCATTGATTGATTGTTTTACGCCCTGTCACTGAATGTGCAAAGGATAAAAAAAAAAAAGAGCACAATGATTGGATTTTCATGAATTCATTTAATTTAGGTCTTAAAACCGTTACTGCACACTGGAATGAAGTTGATGCTTTTAAGATATGAACACATTACCTTCAAATGAAAAGATGAGCATACTGCATTCAGGAACTATGGACGCAAAACACTGCGGGTGAACTCACATTGGGCCATGCGGCTCGAGAGGCGATGGATTAGTTCTAATAGTTCCTTTTATTCCAATGGTGCGCAATAACGATGATTACAAATAATTGGTTGAGAGGAGCGATTGCATAATCGTATTTTTGGGCACTTATTTCTTGTCATTTAGGTGATGCTTATCATGGCAAACTCACTTCATGGCACGTTGCATGTGCAAGGGCCAGAATGTGGACCTTTTGAATGTGGATTAATTGGAGTTGTGTCTGAACGGATTCTTCTGACTCTCCTAATTTATTTCTATTGTGCAAGGTGGTTAGAATGAGCAACGCCGCCCGTGTGTGACTGCCGACGTTTTTTTGACAGAATTCTTTCAAGTCATCTTAGGAGCCATACATGATATGAAATCAGACCTCTTTAAAGCGTGTTAGGGGAGGGAAAGTGTATTAAATTTAAGTACACGTCAGTACTGGATTTAAAGAGGCTCTATTTTTCACAACTGGTGCGAATCCGGTGTGGAAAATGTGTGTAAATCTGCGCAAAGGCGCGTTAGACCGGATGTTGGCCATTTAACAAACGCGTGCAAGCTGCCATATTTAACTACGTCAATGGGCGCCACTTCCAATGACCTCGTGTGAGTACACCCTCAAACAATATAAGCACATCATGTCGTGCATTCAATACAGGCATTTTCATTTCATTCAAATAAAAGTTTAAAAAAAAAGGATATTTGACGCCTTTAGTCGTCAATGGCAGTAAATGAGTTAAAAAGCGCAATAATAAATATTTTTGATGTAAACTATATAATAGAGCGTCACTGGTAGTGAAGTAGCGCAATGAGGTGATTTCGGTGCAGGTCGCATGAGTTCAGTTGTGACTCGTGAACGTTTGCGAATGGGACTGAATGGTTATCTCTTCCTGTGATTAACAAGCAACTTGTCCAGAGTGGATTTTTTTTAGCCTGAAGTCATAGAATAGAATAATAACAAAATAAGCATCTTGGAAAATGGATGCATATATAAAATATAGAATTAAAAAAAAACTCTCAAAACTTTTTTTTAAATTTTTGCAAAAGCAGAACTCCACTATTTTTACATCTGACGTCTTTTCCCAGTCTCAGTGTTCATTATTGTTGCAGCGAGCATGTTCCCAGTAGACCCCACCTGCAGTCCCCCTTGTCGGGATTAACTATGGCCTCGGATTAGCAGTGCGGATTTATATCGTGCCTAAAAAGGATTGCAAGATACGGATAGCGGCGCGCTGATTGATGAATGTTTCACATCAGCACGGTAAATACTGAGTAATGCCGTCACGGTGAGTCACAGCTCATTACTTAGGAAAAATGTTGCCGATAACGAACTCCCTGAATCTCCTTACTCATCTGCCTCTTCCAATACGGTCTTGCTCAATTTGAAATGAATTGTCAGGGAAACGTTGCGTTTGTTCCTGAAAGTAGAGTACAGTTGTACCTTGACGCAAATCAAAGTTACACATTGAAATGAATGGAAACGCCATTAATCCCTTTCAAGAAATATAGCACTGTCATAAAAAAAAAAAAAGTTGTGGCACTCTTACATTCAAGGTACCACTTTATTAGAGTATAGCACAGACTGCAGATGGGTTATGTTTGTCCACAGACGCGACGCACCAACGAGCTGGATTCTTGTACTCTTCGGGCCGAAGCGCCGAATAGCCGACGGCCTCCGCGGACCTCTTCTTTTGGACTCGGTGCAGGAGGATGCGGTAGGTCCCGGTCAGGGAGCTCTTGGAGTCCGAACACGGATTGTTTTGCAAGTGAACCGCGATGACGCCCAAGTCTGACAGCAGAGTCTTCACCTCCTTCTCTTCCTCACCCAGATCATCGGAAGCTTGAGCCAAGTGGGCCGGGGCTAAGGGAAGGGGCACATACGGGCCAGGGTACTCGATCCCTCTTAGCCAAGCGCCGTCTGACACTTGGGTGAGAGACGAGCGGTCCACCGGTACGGGTCGCAACAAGCCCTTAATGACGAGCTGGCACTCGTCAGGGACATGCGCTGGAATACTGTAAGCCCCTTGAAGGATGCAACGCTTCAGCCGGCTCAAATTGTCCCCGTAGAAAGGCAACGTGGCAGTCACCATGAAGTACAGAACAATTCCTAACGCCCAGATGTCCGAATAGCAACCCATGTAGCCTTTCTCCCGAAAGAGCTCGGGTGCGGCGTAAGGCGGCGAGCCGCAGAAATTGGTGAGCGGCTCGTTGGGCGCACTCTCGCTGCTGAAGCCGAAGTCACCCACCTTGACGCAGTAGCTGGTGGTGTAGAAGATGTTCTCGGCCTTGAGGTCCCGGTGGACGATGTTGTTCTCGTGCTGCCACATCACACGGGAAGACATGTCAGTGGTTTCAGACTCTCACCCACTTTCAAACTTCGACAATTATTGGATATGTTTTGGACCCGTAAGGCTTGTTCAATTTTATAATCCTTTCTAAAATTTTTAAGATTACGTTTGCGCTCCGTTTACGGCATCAAGTGTTTTATATGGGCAAATGCAGTCCAAAAAATGTGCAAAGCACCTTCCACTAAATCGTCGTGGCCACTTCATCTCGTCTCTGAGCAAGTTGAAGCTTCATAGCTTGCTGCCTGCGTCTCTTTTTTCACACATTTCCAAGCAGAGATCGAGCGTGAGGGTAAAGTGACGTGATCATGATGGGAAATGTTTATGAAAAATCAAAAGCAGTAAAGCATGACAGTTGCAGCTTTCCCCCCTCGGAGTCCTCACATCCGCTGCCAGTGGGCCTTCGGAGTAGCGACAGGGCGCAGCTGCGAGGGGCACGTGAGCCAGCAAAAGAGCGTGACGCTCGATACTGGCTTATATGAAAATGTTTACTTTGAAGTGAGCAAAGTTTTAATACACAACATGACGACTTAAGTGTTATTTGTAGAGTCGTGCTTATCACTGCCTGGTGTGTCGAAGAATTTCGGGAGATAGAAATGTGATTGTCATGGGGGGGGGTGTAAAAAAAAAAAAAGATTAATTTGTGACAGCCCTGGTGATAACATAATTACGAGTAAATGGAATGTGCAGAAATAAACAGTTTGTACATCACGATTAATCCGTTCCAGCTCGTTACTGGTGTGCACAACTTGGCTACTGGTCAGGTGTATAACACAGTCAAACAAGTATTTAAAAACACACAAGAAATGTGTTTCATACAAACACAAATAAAGAATAAAAGAAGTGAACCAAGTCCTTTTGCGACCTTTGTAAGTGACGTATTAGACGGGAGTTTTCTTAGTCATTCTGAACACAAGATAAAGAATATAGAAAGTACTGTATTGTCGGTCTAAAATGTGTAGCGTCGTTGTTTCTGTTCAAATATTAGTTACTTAAAGAGTTGCCAGGATAAAAGTGCACAAAGTGAATTTTTGCATGCAAATCAACCGGAAAAAAATATTGTATTGGGTCACATAACGTTAGAGTTATGTGTACATCATATTGCCGTATCCTTATGTGTCCTTTTTATTCTTGGCAATGCTTACGAGCACATAAATATAAAGATGACTTAATTTTTAATTGAATCCTAATTGAGCACTTCACAGAACATGCAGTGGTTTGCGGTTTGCTTTGTGCAATGCGTGCGACTTTGGGGTGCGAAAAGTGTGCGAGAGTGTGAGTAACGCTCACCATGTGTTTCACAGCGGAAACGACTTGGGCGAATATCAGCTTGGCTTCCAGGTCGCCGAGCTTCCCCCTGGTGGTGACGCGAGAGAACAGGTCGCCGCCGCTGCCGTATTCCATCACCAGGTACAGCTTCCTGCTCGTCTCCATCACCTCGTACAGACGCACCACGTTCGGGTGGCACAGCTTTTCCATGCAGCGGATCTCCGAGGAGATGAAAGGCTGGGGACCCTTCCCTCCCTTGCGCTGCTTTTCCATGATCTTGACGGCGACTCTCTCTGGAAAAGCACAGTAGAGCTAATTTAAAAGCAATTCAAAAGAACAGTGTCAATCATTTTTTTAAAATAAATAAATAGGCAATTGGCGATTGGGAGGATACATTTATAAAAAGTAGCTAAAAGTAGCAGACCTTTGGTTAAAGCATGGATGCCCAGTCTGACTGATGAAAAGTTGCCCTGGCCGATCTCCCCGCGCAGCTCGTAGAACCCAACCCTGCGGCCGAGGATGAGGTCGTTGACCATCCGCTCGTTATGGGCCATGTCGTAGAGAACCCTCTCGAAGGGCGTCAGACGTATCCTTTCGGACTCGCTCAGCTGGGGAGGGCCGCTTCTCGCGGCAACGGCAGAAGCAACAGCGGAGGTGGTCGAGGTTGGTGACTTGGGTGACTTCTCCGTCTTCGGGGACTCATCTTTGGATTTTTTAGTCGCTTTCTGCTTGGGCCAGAGTTTAGTTTTGATGGCTTTGGGAGAGAGAAGACACAGGAGGGACAAATATTTGAGAAGTGTCACGGACGTGTTGACTTCTTGCTAGCGTGCGGCAATGAAATGAGCATGATGAATGTCCCATGCAAGTGTAATTCACTATTACGGCACTTTACAACTAGAAGGGAACATTTTTGTAACCTTATCTAATTGTGGATTTTTTTCCCCTCAATATTGCGAATTCTTAAATTGAATTCTACACAAAAAAAAGCACTTTTTTTTTTCTTGTGTTATTTTGTCTTGCCGTGTCTTTGTTTTTTAAATAATTAATCCACGCCATCCGGTATATAGGACCGCTTTGATCTTTAAATCGGGCCCCACCGGGCATTTACTTAATCAAGAGTCCTCTAATATTTGTAACATTCATTTAGCCGCTCTTTCCAGAAATTGGTTAATCAAAAAAATTATAATATTTAGCAAATGAAACAGCTGCATTACAAAAACAGTTTTAAAAAATGCATGTTGGAGTTTTAGGTTAATTAATATAATCACATTAATTATAATGAATAAAGTTGAACATTAGCATAAGTTATCATTGTAATATTAAAATAAATTATTTAACATACGTACAAATTTGACCAGTTTTTTTTCTCCCTCCACACAAGTACGAAAGACCTGGCCCACCTGTATGTATAAAAGATCAACTTTGAACCTGAAGCACAAACGTTTGTCCAACATTGCACAATTATACTCTACCCCAATTTCAACCATTTAATCTAATTAAAATATGTTTATTGTACAAAATTCTACAAAACGCTCTGTAGAACCGACTTTAATAGAGCACCAAACTTATGTAGCGTTGAGTACGTTCGGTATGATTGTGAGTTAAAATTAGTCAGGAGCCGGTTCAGTCAATCCCCAAAATGGCAAGGATTAACTCTTTTAGGCACAGCATTAGTGTGTCTCTTCTAATTGCGGAAGGCTGTTGAGGCTAGAAGTCAGGTCACAAGGGAATACTTCCATAACAGAGTTCAAGAGAAAACGTCTTTTTGCTTTGTACAGTTACAGTATGTTATGTTGTTATGTGGAGCTTGAGGCTGTGTTGTGCAAAAAGAAGACAGAGAAAGCACTGACCTCCAGTAGCCCAACAAAAGTAAATGTGGGGAAATCCAAAGTGAAAGCTGATATCGACATTTCTGACCGAGTTTAACGCTGTTGATGCATTTACAATTGCATCAGTGTTGGACTTTTTTTTTTTTTGCCTACGTTGTTGATGCCCCCAAAAAAAGAATCCCCTTCAGCAGTATACCTGAATAAAAAATGAAATATTTGGCAAAGAAACAAAAATACTCTGCATTTGTTTTGAACAGTATAGAACTAAATGTCACTAAAATTGATCACTAATGATGATTTGTCACACTATCATATCCTTATATTTTTTAACATGATGTAAAAAATCACTCGTGATAACTGATAGATTGCAAGAAATGTATTTAGAATAGATATCAATAACGAAAATAACCAAGCGTGCACGTCAGGCATATTCACAACACGTTTTAGTAATAGAATTTTGACTTAATAATGAATATTCATACATTTGATAAACATTACAAATAACTAAGGTCTGTTTCTCCACAATTTTATTTGAGGAGCACCACCTTGAGGATAAATTAGGTATTGAAGCAAAAACAAACGAACCTATTTTAAAATATACATACATTATATTTTAAATATTCCTCCATGTAGATTATGCTTATTATTACTTTATTTTTGTATATTTTGTCCCAGCTCCAAACCATTAAATAAAAAAGACCCACAAAGTCTATTAAAAACCAAACAGTGAAACTAGAAAATATGTATTTGCCAAAAATGAATGTACCTGCATGCTGCGAGTTCTTCATGCTGTCCCTCAGGCTGTTAACACCTGACTGTGACTGGACATGGTGAATGCAGCTTCATTAGATGAGCCTCAATCCTATTAACCCACCGTATTAGTGGACTGCTCATTGGCTCTGGCACCAGCTGCAAGAATGAAAATGCTGCATACACAATTTTAGAGAGTGGACCATTTTTCCTCCCTTTCCTTTAACTACAAAGATGAAGGTTCATTAATAGTAGGTTTTTGCAGCACATCTGTTTATTGTATTTTTTTCATTATATTATATTATATTTACATATATTTTCTGTGAAGTTTTTACTATTATATTCTGTTTCATGAAATGTATTGGCCAACTCTGTTTTTAAACATGTTTTAGCGGGATTTATTGCAAATCTATATGCACCAGTGCATAACGCATTAATTAGATTCGGAATATATTAATGTGTTTTATAGACTCCGTTGATTATAAGTTAAGTTAAGCATCCTTGGGTCCCTTGAAAGACAACAGTATGTAAATCAGACAGTAAGTAGTACCATATTGTCATCATTAAGTTAGTACCATACAGTGTATAAGAGAGCAGAATAAAGTATTTCTCATTTCACTTGAAATAGAGGATGGTGAAAACATTAAACAAAGGGATGAAAATGTGTTAGCGTCAATGTGGAAAATAAATACATTACCATTAAGCATGTATGAATTATACTTTCAGTACAGCCTTCTTGTAGTCCAAAGTGGCTACACCGTCTTTGATGGGCGTCCGATTCTAGCCAATAGTAAAGTCCAGTCTTGCAATCTTGCCAATCATCGAAGACTACCAAGTTGGCGGGAGAGGAAAAGGCGGGACATAAGCAAAGCGTTCGGACGAATCAGGGCGCTAAGGGCTCAGACAACGCGGAAGCACATGCTACTTACGCTTCTTCTGTTGTCATCTGTGACATGTCGCGGCAAAAGCACACTTTTGTCTTTGTTTTCTGTCAAATTTAACGACGGTTGAGGCGAAGGAGAAAATGGCAGCCACGGTGGCGGTCCCCGTCGCCCACGTGGACTACGAAGCAGACCGCTGCGCGAGCGAGGAGGAGAGCCGTGCGGCCGAGACGCCAGAGGAGGGCGTTCAGCTGCAGGCGACGGGCCCCGCGGCTGCCGTCGGCCACAACCGGCTGTCCAAGCTACCGCTCACCCGCATCAAGGCCTTGATGAAGACCGACCCAGACGTGTCCCTCGCCAGCCAGGAGTCCGTCTTCATCATCGCTAAAGCCACGGTACTAAACCACAAACAAACACAAAGACCCTCAACCATCGGATATTTCCGGTTGTCGTGAGGGGATTCAGTCTCGCGATATTTCGCCGTTGGAGCGTGAATTAACGTGACTTCCCACGAGGATCTGCCTACCCAAGTCAATATTTTAATTTACAACCAAATGTAAACGTGTTTTTCTCTCTGTCTTTTTACATTTTGGCGATATGATTTTTGTCTTATTTCATGATTCCCAACTTCAGCTCTTAAAAATATCACTGAAATATTGATGTCAAATTGTAGCTTTTGGGACTATCGTTGGCACCTTTGAACCATGGATTGACAGAATGGATGAGTGAAATTTGGCTTTCGTGTAATTTATTCTAGACTCAATACTTGTTTCTACCGCATTTCATCATTTGACAATTTTTGTTCAACAAAGCAAGTTTCATGAAATATTCTTGGCTTTTGAATGAGGGCCTTAAAAGACGTACTGCAATAGGATGGAACATATATAATTTGGATTTTAAGAAGTGGAGATGCTTTCTTTTAGAGAAGAATTGTAGTTTAATTTAAGTGGAAGCGCCCTCTACTGGCCAAGGAATGACCTATTAGTAATACAATACAACTTCATACATGCAAACAAGTGATGCTGTGAGAAGTTATTTAAAGTTGAATGAATTATTTTAATTTATGAAGTTGTTTCACAACGTGTGCAGTGTGCAAACAAACTGTAATTAGATGTGTTAAAACCAACAACAAAAATTCAAATGTATGGATAGATTTTATACCAATGACAGTGTTTAGAAAATCTTAAAATTGCAGACTCAAAGGGTAATGAACTAAAACAAGGCGTTTTGTACAGTTTAGTGTGAATGTTTACTTAAATAAAGCCACTGTACTTGAAATGCAAGCATTTTCTTCTCTGGCTTTCGGATTTTGACCCCAACTGCTTGTCCCACAGGAGTTGTTTGTTGAGATGATCGCAAAAGACGCTTTGGTGTATGCACAGCAAGGAAAGAGAAAGACACTGCAAAGAAAAGACTTGGGTAAGTGCACAGAAAGGAACACATGGAAACAGACTATTTAGTCAAACGATTAAGTCCACTTGCCAGATCGATCCAATATAAGGATTCTGCCTGTTGTTCAATGAAATCTGAGCTTTATTAGCTCGTCAAAAGCAGAATATTTAATACAGCCCATTTATTGGATTGTGTTCAATTGTGCATGTGTACCTGATGAAGTGTCCAGTGAGTGGGCCTCAACTGTGCTAAAGTCGATCATTGCAAATTATTGACCATTGTCTCTTCTGCAGACAACGCAATCGAGGCTATCGATGAATTTGCATTCTTGGAAGGTAAGCTTATTTTAGCACTCGCGTATTTTGGTGGCTAAGTAGACTCGGGTCAAAAAAATGCATCATGAAGAATACAAAGAAATGTTTAAGTCCCATTTTGTGGGGGAAATACCTTACCAGGATGGCCGAGTGGTCTAAGGCGCCGCGTTCAGGACCCAGTCTCCCCAGGAGGCCTGGGTTCGAATCTCGAATTTCCCCATTGTGGGACTAATAAAGGCAATATTATTATTATTATTATTATTAAAAAAAAAAAACAAGAACAGTAGAGCCTGAAATCAAACCAATTCATACAAGTCACAAGACCAACAAAACTATGAAAAAAAAAAAAAAGTGTTACTTACAATCCGCAAAATATGGGACACACTTTTCTTCTGATAATTTCAAGTGGCACTAGTCCTCCGGACATCATTATTGTGTAACAGAGACAATGTAGCAACCCTTTCAAAGTATCGCTTGTTAGAGTTCCCCCATTTTATATGTCAAATAAATGTCGTCAAATGCCCATCTCTTCAGATCATTTTTGAGTTGTATTAATTTTTGTCTTTTGTCTTTCTTTACAGGCACGTTAGACTAAAAGGTGCCTCAGGAGTTCAAAGCATCAAATCGAAACCATCCTCTTTTTGTTTTTATGGACGTGATACAATGTGAAACCCCGCTCTATTTGTTTTTTTTTTGTTTAATTTCTATGTCTGGTTTTCTACAACGTGTTTTTGAAAGATGTCATTCTTTACGTTTCAAATGTGTGGCCATCACGCGTGTACATTAGTTTGTAAATATTGGTGAAATGTTGCTATTCCGTGAAATAAATATAAGTTCCAGACTACTTTTTCATTCAGAATGAGTTATTGCGTTCATAATATAGCACTGCATGTTTTCCATGTGATGTACTATTGCTCATGCAAAATGTGCTTGGATAGTGTTTTGATAACACTATTGTGTGTTGTTAGGACATTCATTCATTTTCATTCGGGTCAAAGGTTATAGTCAGAATCTATCCTAGTGGTGTACAACCTGGACTGGTCAACAGGCATTCATTGTGCTGTATTGTATTTAATATCATACTTTCTTAGCAAACAGTGAATTGACCATTATTTTAAATGTATTTTTCTCAAGTTTTTTTTTATTTTTACAATGAAGTCCGGTGACCATGTTGAAGGTTCATCATTTAAGTGATTGCTGTCCATGGTTTTGTATCACTTTGTGACGCGAGCATATATGTCTATATTTAAACATAAAATTCACAGTGGAATGTCTCACAAGAGTTTCATTCCTTTTTACCCCAATTATATTTAAATTTTAGGCTCATATATATTAAAAAAAAACAATAAAACAGCGACAGGACTGAATTTGATTTTAATAAATACCCGTACTGTAGAACCTCAATTTATGAATATCTCCTTTTACGAACATTTTGGGTTATGCACAATTTTTTTGTGTGTAAAAATTACCGCCATTGTTCAACCTTCACATCCTGGATCTTATCACAAATCTAATGACTGACTTGGAAAAATAAGTCTGAAAATCTTGTCTTTTTTTTTTTTTTTAATTAAAACATTGTGTATGTAGCATCTCTTTAATCAAAACAAGGAATGGTTAATGTCAGTGTCATCGCAGCAAAATAGCCATCCATGCATGAGACGAGGTGCAAGTTCCACTTCCACATACTCACCCAATCAAGGATGCCAGAAGACAGGTTTCTCTGGATCACTATGCCAAAATCAACATCCCTTCATTATCCTCACGAGGGTCGACCAATGAATTAGAAAAGAAACAGACACCATAAAAAAATTCAACACTTTTCACAAATAAATTTTCACTGAATTGTGTCCCCACACCGCTAGAGGCATTTTACACACTTGCAATTCAATATAAACCATTGTTGAAATAGTGGTCACATATTTTCGCACCACACAGCAACGACTGTTGTGTGACACAGAGAGAAACCTCACAAGTTTCAAGTTTGCGTTCGGAATGTTCGACCATCTCGCTGCGTGTTGTTCTTGCTGACCGCATTCGTCAAACACAACCAAAGTGCTCTCGTTCACACTCGAAGTACTGGCAAGCCCCCGCAAGTTGTTGCGCTACGAATTTTCCAAATAAATGTCTGAGCGTATTTAAGCTGATTTTCTGGGTTTAGTGTTTCGGCCGGCGATGAAACAGAACTGTGAGAATCACAGATGTTTGGTTCCAAGAGTGCACCAGTCAACTCCCTACAGAGGAATGTCTTACTGGCACACACACACACACACACACACACAACATAATCTCATGTTGAAACATTGGACATTGTTTTATTTCCACAGTCAATAAAGACATTCCATTAAGGCAGTGAGAAGACAATCCAAAGCCTCTCACTGAATGAAGATTTGAGGACTGCTTGGCCCGATGGTCACTTTTGTTTTCAGAAACGAGCACTTCCCAAAGTGTTATGGCCCATACTGCAATCTTATAGGAATACACTTTGTTTCCACTGAAAAACCTACAACAGCAAGATTTTCCGGTGTCGATCTATTCGTATTGCCATTAAACATTCTGGTCATCTGAAAATTCAGTTAGACAAGTTTGGATTTGTAACTCAGACCAAAGAAGGGCTCGTCTGGGAGTTGAACCCAGGACCGCTCGCACCCGAAGCGAGAATCATACCCCTAGACCAACGAGCCACATCAGTCAGGTTCTAGTTTTTCCAGTGTCGACCACATCATATTGCAACTCATGGGAAACCACGTCTGGATTTGTACCTCACATGAAACAAGGGCTCGTCCGGGATTGATGCACATGCACCGGATGCAATGCTAGTTTTTCTAGATTTGGCTTGTTGGTCTTGGGCAGTGGTCTTCCTACCTGTTTTCTATCTCTCCCTGATGAAACACGCATGATTTGAATGATCAGATAATCAGCAAGGTTTGCAGCAGGTGGATAACGATCTTGATCGTTTAAATCACTTTTGCCAGATTGAGATGAAAAACAGTCAGGATAGTGGACCTTGAGGAGCAAGATTGGAGACCCCTGGTCGAGCGGTATGACTCTCGCTTTGGGTGCGAGCGGTCCTGTGTTCAAATCCTGGATGAACCCTTCTATCTTCTGAACTGCCAATATAGAAATGGTTTCCCAGACTTTGAGTTGCCCAGAAAGTTCAATGACAAGATAAAACATTCGACAATGGAAAAACTAGGATCCCTTCAGGCTCATGTGGCTTGTTGGTCAAGGGGTATGATTCTCGCTTTGGGTGCGAGCGGTCCCGGGTTAAAATCCCGGACGAGCCCTTTCTTCATCCAGGCCAGACATACTTTCTGGAAATTTCAATGACAAGATAAAACATTCGCCACTGGAAAAACTAGGATTTCTTCAGGGTCATGTGGCTCATTGGTCTAGGGGTGTGATTCTTGCTTTGGGTGCGAGAGGTCCCGGGTTCAAATCCCGGACGAGCCCTTGTTTCGTAAAAAGCAGACATTGTTTTCCAGACCAGACCTGAAATATCAATGGCAGTTCACATGGGTCGAAGCTGGAAAGACCAGCACATCACCAGCTAAATTTGGCTTCATATTTCCGGTCAACTCCAAATCTGGGAAACCATGCCTGCGTTTGTAAATCAGGTGAAGTCAAAATTTGGGAAACCATGTCTATAATAATTCTGGGAAAAGAAAGGCTCATCCAGGATCTGAACCTGGGACCTCTCGCAACCGAATCATCCGCAGACAAACGAGCCACAGATGAATGCTGACAAGCTAGGTCTCCCAGGATAGCACCTTTCACATAACTATTAAAAGGTCACCTCAAAATTTGGAACGCTACGCCTCTTTGAACAGCGCGAGTTACAACAGTAATTTGAGGTTAAACACTGACGTGCAACTATGGCACCGTTGGCTGAATATGAACCGCAGAGACCAATACGAGTCAAGAAAACATGGCCATTAAGAACAAGAATGCTGCTTCTTGTCCGATCCAAATAATTCCCAGAATGTTGTAATGTGGAATTTATTTGTGTTCAATTTCACATAACTTGTTCTCTGAATCGCGCACCTCTTTGTTTGCTTCATAGCAAAGATTAGATCAGCTATTTGCCCTCGTGCATTTTATCTCTCGGAAATCCCTTCCAGGTACAGCAAGATCTCTTAGGCACCATGAGAGCTGTGATTTGAGCTCTACAACCTCTCCAGGAGGTGACCCCCCCACCCCCCGCTCACCACAACCCCCCTCTAAAAGGAACACATTAGCGTCTCACTGTAACTTTTATTTTTGATTGCCCGCATTTTTGTGAGTCTGCACACCTTGACAGGAGATATTTTAATCGCCGCAGAGCTATGCAGAAAATGTCTCTGGCTCACAAGCAGACCTGTGTTCATGTGGAAGGTATGTTTTTGCAGCTGAGATTCCAACCTGATTTCTTGGGTCAAATTCTTGAACCCCGTCCCCAATCCTTGCCCACATACACACGCATGCATGCATGGACACACATGCACGGACATACTTGTACTCCATCCTCACCTCTTCAGGGCTCCGACTGCATAGTTTCACTTCCATGGCTCAAATAAGAATGCCCCCTTAGGGGACGTATTGTTGCCTTGTTCTCTGAATAGTTCCTCAGTTTGCCCAGGGAGCAAACACATTTAATTTGTGAATGGTGCTTTCTTTTGTCTGACAATAAACTTTTGTAGTTCCGCAATGTGCTTATTAAAACATGCCATGTATCGAAAGTCCTTAGAAACAATATCCAAAGTCAACTGCTGATGATGTTTGAATCTTGTAATAATTATCCCGTAGGAAAATCACGTCACAAATGTTCAACCGTATGATTTAAACAATACGTTCCCAGTCTTACAAGTTTAAAACAAGTTTACCACTATAGATATTAAAAGGAAGTTAATGTAATATGTTTTCCTTTTACACACATGCCTCACTTTTTCACCTTTGACCTCTGTTGGAAATACAAATAAGTGTAAAAAAAAAAGTATAATAATATAATAATAATAATATAATAATCATAACCTGATGTTGTTTTCGAGCACAGACTGTTTGTTGACTCCAGCAAGTTCTTGCAGTGCATCGCTAGACCGAGGGTGAGGCCTAAAAGACATACGATGGCCACGTTATCCAAACATGTGAATCATTCAGCTGGCTAAACGTATGATAATTACACGGTGACACTAGTGTATGAGTCAAACCTTTTAAGAGAGGCATAAAAGAAAAACTGGGAATACCCTACAATCGCTGCCAGGACTCTGTTTTCATTTACTCTTGCCAAAATACATCACTGCAGAATCAAATTTTGGATGCCCTTGAATAACATCCACTTCTCAACACACTGAGTGATAAAATGCATCTTGTGCTTACGTTGATAACGGTACACAATAAGATGAACTCAACTAAAAACGGAGGCCTGGCAATCTCCACAATTACAATACAATACAATACAACGTAATTTATATCGTGCAGTTGACAACAGCTGGAACTGTCCCAAAGCACTTTACATATGGTTTAATAGTAGTAAATTAGACAAAAAGTGTTCTTAAGGAAATAATGTCATCCGCATAGCAATTGAAGGAAACGCCATGTCTTCATAGGATGGAACAGAAAGTACAACAAAAACAGCAAGGGCCCCAAAACAGAACCCTGTGGAACACCATACAAACAAAAGGTCTTGCCATCCAAATAGGATCCAAACCACTGTAAAGAGCAACTAGTAATGCCCACCTAATATAATAAACAAGGCAGAAGAATACCTGTGGTCAACCGTAACAAATGCTGCCGTTAGATACAACAAGACAAGACACACGCAATCTCCAGTGTCACTTGCCAGGTGAATATCATTAAAAACTCGTAGCAGGGCTGACTCTGTCCTATGCATCTTCGTGAAACCTGTCTGGAAGACCTCCATGACATTGTGTTCATCCAAGAAAGACCTCTTCCACCTTTTCCGGAATTTTTTAAATTAAAGACCTCCAATTTGGACATTACTCATTCCAGGATTATTTAGGATTTTGGTTTGGTTTCCACTAAGGGTTGGACTCTGTCAAGGTGACTCTTGTCACAGATTCTGTTTGCAACTTTCATTTCAGAATTTTTAGGGATGACGGGGTTTGATTTGGTGACCTCAGTGAAGTGTCTCTACTTTTTCTGCGGATGATGTGACTCTGATGACTTCTCAAGCCCCAAGCTTCAACTCTCTGAAGCAGTTGGAATGAGAATCAGCTCTTCTAAATCTGAGGCCATGGTCGTCGGTTGGAAAATACTGGAGAGCCTTCCCCAGTTCGGGGATGAGCTAAAAAAAAAAAAGCCAAAGAAAAATAAAAACAGTTTTTTGATTATGCCGAGGATTTGGAGCCGCATGAAAAAATGCATTTGGGCCCCAGCGCTTAATAAAATGAAAAATAAAATTTTTGCAAACCCTTTCCGTCATGGGCCCTTTGAATTATCATCACTTATGTTGGTCCTCTGTATTGTACAGCTTTAGACATGTCCATAAAAGGTCAAACCACTGTTAAAAAAAAAAAAAGAAATGCATTACGGGCAGAAGCTGCAAATGTTCTAGTCGCTGAAATTCAAGCCAAACTTGCACTTAGCTGTGATATGGTTCCACATTTCTGGTTTGAATGGCATGTTGCGCACATTTCTCATCCAACACATCAGAAATACTTGGAGCGAGCATGGCGCTAAGTATAGTTTTAGTGAGCCCGCAATGAACACAACTTTCCACAAATCTTAATCCTGACAGAGTTGAGTTGGATACACCTGCTGTTCCGTGACATTTGACAGCCAGAGTAAATAGTCTTGTCTTGTAAATGTTACGTGTATTTTTAGAATCCAAATATCTGTCATATAAAACCGCCCAAGAGATGAAATGCACTTTAAGCCAGAGAAAGGGAAAGAATGTGGACCGATTTTTAATCTTCTGATAAGACACACATGAGGAGGCGGGTAAGCAGTGGTGAGTGGAGTGTGACAATATGGCAAGATGAAACTGGACAAACAGCCGGAGGGAGGGATAGATAGTGAGATAAAAAAAAAAAAAAAGAGGTGGTGGAAGTGAGTGAGTGAGAGATGGGCAGGGAGGTATAAAAAGAGGGAGGGAGTCACATAAGAGAGGCAGCAGCCATAGAGGGAGAGGTGAGTGACGAGATCATCCTCTCTGCCAGCCTCATCATGTTCATGCTGCAGATGTTGACTGTTATCTCCTTGACTGTTCTCCTCCTGCCATCTGTGCAAGGTAAGACTCGGCGAGCGTGTGTGACAATGCTGCGTGAATTGCATGCATCCTGCAGGTGGACAGTGTGACCGAAAGAGCGATGGCGAATCTGGAAAAGGGGAGGCGGGGTGTGTGTGTGTGCGTGGTGGCGAGGAGGGGGGGGGGGGTTGAGCGCAGCAAAGCAGGAGGTGCGGCGATGGATGTAAACAAGAGAGGCTCGCAGGAGGAAAACGGCCCAACAATCAGCATGAGCAAGTGTGTCAGCCTGCACGATAGTGTCGTCTCATCTCCCCGACGTGACGCGTCCCCGAGCTCTGGATTCCAAATGTGGCGTAACCGAGCGGCGCTGTCCTATTTTGCGCCTCACTCGCTACATGGCATTTGCGTCACACTTTGATTTGCTTTACACAACTGCTTTGGATGAAAGCCTCCAGCACCACGCACACAACACACACAACACATGCACACATGGAAACAGTCACACAGAGCGCAGCGCAGTGGGATAACATTGTACTTCAATCATGTCCATATGTGCATGCGACATTCTCTGCACAAAACATGATTCGTCACCCAGCAAAAGTCGCCGCAGATATTTCGCAGCATTGAGTTCTCCTCGCTGGATTCTTGAGTCAATATCACAGGAAAGTGCTTTTGAGACCCCCAAAAGTGGAGATTTTGCATAAAACTTCATATTAATTGCATTAAGTAGATGTTACACTGTTGGAAATAAATATTAGTTAAGATCATGTGCATTTATGAATTAAGTGGGCAATGTTCATGCTAACAGAGAGCTAATTGACAGGGTTGAAATTTTTGGCTAATGTTAGCAACTTAGCATTTAGTTAGCATATAGTGAGTGGCCCTTCATTTACCAACATGATTATAAGATACTAAACCAAAATGTGTACTTTATAACAAATAGATTTGAAATTTCTGATTATATCTATTTATATTTCACAATGGCAGAGCGGATATGTGATGATTGAAAGCATCCAGAAATACGCATTTTATCATATGATGAAAATGACCAAACATGAGAATTAAGTATTAATTCTGCAATAAGAAAGCCAAAATGCTGGTCATAATGTCACTGAAAACACCAGAGGGTTTTGTAATTGGGCAGTCAATTCAATTTGATAATGATGTTATCTAAAACAGTGGACAGGTAAATAATGAAAATCTGCATATAATTGAAGCCCAACGGAATGAAGAGGAAGAAAAAAATTAAAAATACTAAATAATATTGGGAGTAAAATATTTGAAAAATATTGAACAAAAATTAAGAAAAATAAATAAATCTTTCTCTGTGCCGAGCCGTGAGTATGAGGGACTCCACTGTAACTTTCTGTGGACAATGAAACCAGCACAGTGTGGGACGTCCCAAAATCATATACATCAATTATTGAAAATAAAAAGTATAAAAGGAAGGCAAAAGATTTGAAGTGACACATGCTTGGCCACTTAAACGGCGTCTAGGGTTTGGTTACTCTACTTTTCATGATGACTGACCTAACATTGCTAATACTGGAATTTATATCATTAATTTTTGAGTTTATTTCTAATTTTCATAACATATTCATAAGCTCCAGCTGACATGCGACACTTATAGAAAATGAATGGATGGATGAATCAAAAAAATTGTCGCTGATGTTTTGTCCCACTTGTGTTTTCTAGGTAAGGGCGTCCAGATGCAGCGGGATGTCCAGTGCTGTATGTTATATTCCCATGGCAAGGTGCGCACCAAGGACGTGCTGCGGTTTGAGGTGCAGACCGAGGGGCCGGACTGCAGTATACAAGCCATCATGCAAGTATTCCAACAATCCACTCCTGAAGCTAAAGAGGTCAGGCGTGGAAAATATGCCTCTGGTTATCCCGAATCCGGGCCGGGAGTCGTGGTCATCGTTCCAGGTCATGTGGCTGTGGCGGGCCTCGGCGCCGTAACTGCCAGGGATGTCAGAGAGGAAATGCGTGGCAATGACGGAGCCCGTCCACATTCAGTTGGTCAGAAACAACAACATTGAGGCGGCTCGCGGGTGAAATGAGGGGGAATGTACGCTTACGTGGAATTCTTCATGTTGGAAGAATTCCTTTGGGTTCCATCCTCTGTACAAACTTGAGCGTGTCTTGTGACCTTTGAGAGGCTTCTCTGAAGTTAATTTTAAAGCAGAGCTTGCATTCTCCATGATTCTTTGACGTACAGCCCAATTACAAACAATTTTCTATTTGCGGCAGTCTTTACACCAAAAAAGCGGTGAAGTGTGCCGACCCCAGGGACCGAAAGGTGAAGAGGTTGCTGCGGAAGCTCCTGCAGAGACAGCGGACCAAGGCCCATCGAACAATGTGGCTCCTTCCTCACGACAACCTGCCTGTCATGACAGAGGTCAGACAAACGCACTCGACACTAAATGACAGGAAACACCACTTTTTGTCAGCGCTTGTCGTCATTTGAGTCAAGTTTACACTTTATTATTATGCAAGTCTGCGCCCTTGTAGGTGCATGCTTGTTGTATTTAAGTTTTTACAAAGTAGTACAATTTTCCAATATTAATATAAATATTACAGTGACTTGCAATACTGTCGTATTATCGTCAAGAACACTTAGACCTACTACACTACTGTATTATAATGTTGGTCATTATGGAGGTATTTGGAGTGCTCGATATTTTCTTAGGTGGAACTTGGTGTAAAAAGTATGAGAATGATCATCCTGGTGAGCGACATTTGGGTTAATTCAGTGCATGTGCTCCTTGCAAGTGTTTTTATTTTGTATTTGCGTGTTTGACTTGCTACATTCAATACACAGCTAAAAGTGCTGTGTACAGCGACGTAATGAAGCTTGTTCCAAAATTCTCTCACCACACAAAGCAAAGAAATATGAATTCATGATAAAGAGTGCAAAGTTCAGCCCTTAAAAGCGCTTTGTCAACAAAATGAAACATTACGTTCAGAAAAGGCCGACTTAAAGTAACAGGAAGAAAATCCCAAATTTAAATGTGCGCTTTTAAGGCCCCAGTGGGTAATAATGACAGAAAGTGGAAGAGTTCTCCTTCCTAGCTCAGCAGCTAGAGCGCTACTTTACTTACAAGAAACGAATTTCCATTTGAAGTTGTGGTTGTGCTTGGTTTCACTACAGGGGGCTATTTTTAATAACAAGCTACCGCCATGTTTTTGAAGATGTAATTTGAAGACGGAAATTTCACACCTTTTCGCTTTTTGTTTGTTTTGCCGTCAGGAGAAGAAAGACAACTGGGCCATCCTCAATATGGAGTGACAGGAAAACATCAATATGGAGGAAAATGGATAGTCGTAGGTATGTTTCTTTGTCTTTTATATGTGTAAAGTGTGTCAAAGATCTTACCTTCTAAAGAGTCTTTCATCCTCCCCGCAGGCCAAGTAAACTGCCAGCAGCTCGTCATCCTACCGTAAAACAGCAGTTTGCTGACTCTCCAGTCGTCTTGTTTCTCTTGCTCTATATCACAACTATCTGTCTGCAGTGGACCAGACCTGGGCAGCAATATCTATTTCAATGGCTTTACATATTTAAAATATGAACTGTGCTTGACAGATTGCGGATGTTAGGATTGACTTGTAAGATACGCGGGATGGATTTATCTAAAATGGCTCTTACTGTTATTTGCCAGAGTCTGCCTCAAAGGTGTCCCCCCTCCTTCAATCCATCACGTCATTTGTGGCTCATCTGTGGAAAAAAACATTGTGATTTGAAAAGTGTAAATGAGCAGTGATTTCAATATTGTCTTGAAGCAAGCTTGTTTGTGCTTTGTAAATGTTCACATTCATGTGTAACTTCTCTACGGAGTTCAGGTTTCGTGGGCGCGGAAATTATAGGGGATCTTTTTTTTTTTTTACTCAATGGACTTGCACCTTGTTTTGTAAAATCCAGGTATCACGGTCCCTTTGAGACTCTGACCTCCCGTTTGTGACTGTTATACAACTGAACTCGAGATTTGAAACGTACAAACAGTGAAAAGCAATCTGTCTGCTCTTTGTACAGATTCTTAATAGAGTCGGTGTTTCAAACCAGCTATTTAAACCTTTCTGCATTCGTCACCCTCACTACTATATAGTCCGTCATTAAACTATGCCAAAGTACTCTTCTTCATGATTCCCTTCACCACATGACAAGGCTGTTCAAACTTTTTGAGGGCTCGATAGTGTGTGAAGCACACAATCAATGTATTGTAGATGAATACACTGTATGTTGAAACACACTATGTAAAGTGAATTATTTTATAAAAGAACCTGAAACAACGTCTTTTAGTGATGTTTTATTGCAGACAATTGTTTGTTAACCGGTTATTTTATAGTGCCATTTGAGTTCACACTTATGCATGTTTGAGCTGATGTGCCAATATAACTCAAAAACCTTGATTTAGGAACATTGGTTGTGAGGGGGTCTAAATAATCAGTGTAGACCCCAAATACTGTATTATTATGTAAACACATTGTTAAAATATAAATAGAGTTTCATTTATCTTTGTAAGTTAACAGAACTGACCCATTAGAATTTCAGAAAGTAAATGTTACCTTTTAAATGTTTCTGCTATTTTTTACTAAATAGTTGAGCATAAAAAATGATTGAAATATGTATGAAATGTCCATTAAGATTCAGGATAGCAATTGTAAGCAAACCGCAGCAATTAATATGTCAGCAATTAACGCTACAAATAAACATTTCAGTACGAAGCAGCATGAGTGCCAAAATCATCTTCACAATGTAATGTTTTTATTGAGTGATGTTCAAAATGGTTTATGGGAAACTTTTAATTTATACTAAATTCATCATAGCATTTTAGCAAGCTAATCGTTTTAGCGCGCAGCCATTAGTAGAAAAAAATATATCAAAAGTGCAAACATATCTTTTATATGACTCACCTTCCAAATGATGTTAGCCCGCTGTTAGTATATAAGCTCCTTGTAAATGGTGTGTAATTAGTTTGTATTAAATATATATTGATATAATGGCAAGGTTTTGGCTATAGTAGCTAGCTAGCTAGCACATGACTGAGCCCCAAGATGTATGTTCCAACAACTTGAATTAATATAGGTAAGTGCTTAAAATGTTAAAAAATGATTTACATGAAACCTTTTATGTGGAATCCAAGTTTCAAACTTCCATATCTTTCTTAACCTTTAACCCACTCCCTAAAAAAAAAAAGTTTAGCATTGGAAGGCTTGTTAAACAAGAAACAGACCTATATCAGATTTTAATTAATTATAGTCACTACCAAAAAATGTATTTAAAAAAAATAGGTGCATCTCATCATAACAAAATCACCATAATTTAAAAGCCACAATAAATATTACATTGAAAGTGTCCATAGAAAAGAATCTGAAAGTGTTCTTCTACATCATTGTTAGAAGGTTATATAATGGTCAGAACGGTAAGAGTTAAAAAATACGTGAATGCAGTGGAACATAGAAAACTGCAAGTCGTGGAGAGCCACCCAAAATGCACGATTCCTGAGTGTGGCTCATTGACTGACCTTTTTTTTTTAAGAGCCATTCGGCGGCATATGCACACATATGCCTACCTAATTAATATTACCTTCACAACACAGGGTGATTTTAATTATGAAAAGTTCGACCCAAGACTGTTAGGGGTATTTCCCAGAGATCGCTGGGAAATACAGGCTGGACTCCAAAATCGCAGACAAGGATAGATCTTGGTGTAAACAACGGTATTTATTAATATAGTTGGATATCAATATACAATCAGGAGCTATAGCGCGCCGACAACTATCGAACGAAAAACGCTGGTGGCTGAGGAACAAAAAACGCTTGCAGAAGGCAAGGAACAACAAAACATAAATCGCTTACCAAAAAGGGGGCAAGGAGTAGTCAATCAGAATAAACGAGAACAGAAAAGAGCAAAGCCTTAGCTGGTCACAAAACGGGGAAACCAAAAACGTCTTCTGCGAAGTGCAGGGCGAGAGAGCAATACAATACGAAGCTTGGGATCATGAGCGTGAGCAAGACGAAGGAATAGTCCGACGCTGAATGGTCAGCGTCGTTGGTTTAAGTAGAGCGGCAATCGTCGCATTAAGCAGCATCAGGTGCGCAGCCGGTGGGCGCGCCTCTCAGCCAGGATGACTTGAGTGCCGAGGGAAACGCCCACTCAGCTGGAGAAACAAAACATAAACAAAGGCATGACAGAGCGGATCATGACAAAGACAGGTGAGTTTCCTCCACCAGGGGTAGCCACAAACACAATTCCGATCATCAAGTTTTAATTCCTGAGCCATTTATTTCATCACATTGTGCCATCAATTCCTGGGGGAAACACCACATTTTGCTTAAATGACAATAAACATTTTAAAACAAAAGCCCACATGGCTTCATGTGTTACAAAGCTTTCACTTTTCTTCCTTATTTCAATCACATGTGAAGCGTTCAGGACAAAAAGCATGAAACTACTGCACATTCACTTCTCTACACTAAAGCACCTCTTCATTATAACAAATGTGACTTTGCAACATATTTTCCCCATCAAACTAATACATGAACAGAATATCATAAAAGAACAGAAAATAGTGTGCTTCGTTAAAACCTTTACAGACAATCATATCTGCGTATATTTAAATTAGTTCACAGCAGTACAGTCTAAAAAAAAAAGTAGCAGAGCAAAAATATTAAGACTCACAAGAAGTCATTAAGCGGACACCTCGGCAGGTCACAAGAATGGAAATCAGTAGGCAGAAAAGTCTAAAGTTTATCAGTCAAGTGCGTTCACGTTTAAACATTTACAGCATATTAGCAAACTTAACATTATGAAATGATCGTAATCACGTTGCTGAAGCTGTGTGGCCGGGTTCTATTAGAGGTAGTCTTGAGGATTAATGACAAACGGTGGAACCTCCGAAGTGGAATGAACGAAAAAATGGTACAACTTGGAGTTCAACCGTCATTCCGTGGAAAATACTGCGCTCGTCTCAAAAGTTAGACAAAGACATCCGCATGCACGGTGTCGTTCAGTAGCCCTCGAGAAACGTCATCCCCGGGATTAAGTGTGTGATGCTGTCAACAATGCCTTGATGGCGTGAGTCCTTTTACTTTATTCTAGTTGTTCCACACGTCTTTATGCTCATATTGGGGTTTAGAATGCTCAAATGTTACTCAAAAGCTTAACTGTAGAGGGAAAAAAAAGTTGATCTGCATTTCATAAAGGGCAGATTGTAATGGAATTAGAATGACTTGGAAGTTCACCAGCATCACACGAAGGATCGGGCTCTGCTTTGGAGATTCCACCAAATTCAATGCCTGCACAACTAATAACTATGCAGCACAACGAGTGACTGGATACAGATTTTTTTTTGACAAAAACAACAAGCTGGTGTGTTTCCCTTGGTAAGAAACACCAATCAACAAAACAAAAGGACAGGATTGAATATCTTAAATTGTGGATAATGACGCTTTCCTACATATTTCATTATGAGAATAAAGTCGGACATTTTGCAAGAGTAAAAATGTAATACTTGAGAACAAAATTTCTGTCTCATGAGGTTACAACTTTTTTCGTTCTTTAGTGACTTCGTTCATATAAGTTTATGACCTAATTTGACAAATTTTATCTTTTCAGTGTAGCCTTCCTCCTGATACGTATTATGTGTGCTTGTGCTATTTGTGTGCGACTTTGACCCTGCCGGCTTACCCTGTCCTTTCTCTAACTTTGTGGGGCAGCGGGGCATTCTGCCCCCAATCGTTTGCGCCGTTGAGCACATTGCTGATTGGTGAGTAATTGGAATGACAAGCAGCTGAGAAAATTCTTCATTATTTTTACATCGCAGCATTACCAAGTGAACTGCAGCTTTCAGCGGTCACATTGTGGTCTCGCTGTTGTGGTTGCGCATGATGTCGTTTTCCTGGCAGATAAGCTGGTAAGGCTTCTCGTTTTCTTCGATGACCGAGTTGCGCATCTCTTCGTCATGATTTTGCAATTCGGCACGAGAGAGGTGCTCCAAGATGCCCGCCCCGAGGGAGTCACCCAGCACGTTGGTGGTGGTACGCAAGCGGTCGCTGTAGGGAGGGCCCGGGGGGGGGGGGGGGGTCCACAATCGAGCACCACAAAGACATTTAAGCAGAAAATCCCGACCAATCGGCCATCACGCTGACATTTAGCGGCTAACTCACAGGAACCAATCCACGGCGATGATGAGCGTTATGTCCTCTGTGGGCAGTCCCACCGATGTCAATACGATCACCATGGTAACCAGGCCAGCCTGAGGGATGCCTGCTGCTCCGATGCTGGCAGCGGTTGCCGTGATACTGAGTGGGCGGCGGGAGGGGATACAGGAGGAGCGGAGGACATGTTTGTTAAACGGTTGATGTCATTCCGTTGGGGTTAGAAAGAGAAAAGGACATGACAGTGGAGAGCCGCATACCTGCATATTCGTTTAGTTGCGTTTTTTTTTTTTCTCAAATATTTTTAAAAACATTTTTTTTATTTATTTTTTGTGGCGTTTACTGGCGTATTATCAGCGTTTCTTTAAGAATTTTTCAGGGTTTGATGCTGGTGTTGGATTAGTTTTCTTAATTCTTATTCCACAAACACAATATTATTCATAATATTGTAGCTTGTTTAGACTAGTTGGGGTACAGAGCACATTACAGTCGACCCCCGCTATTAGTGACGGGCAGTGACAAGCCTGTGAATAGAATTGGAATGGATTGGGGAAAAAAAAAAAATTGATCCAATCGATCGATCAAATCGAAAGGACTTGCACAAGACATTTTCTGGAATAAAAAGCTCACACGAAAATGACTTTGTTGTATAATTTCCCACTTGACACTCCACAAACCCAAATTTGTGAATTAAAAACTCACTTTTCATACTGTACCTGAGGTCTTTGTACGAGTTACCTGATTGTGAGAATCTGGCCAAAGTTAAGGTCCATGTCATTGACTTGGGCAATAAAAATGGCCGCCACGGCTTCATAGAGGGCGGTTCCATCCATGTTGATGGTGGCGCCGACTGGGAGAACAAAGCGGGTCACCCGTTTGTCCACACAATTATTCTCCTCCAGGCAGCGAAAAGTGATAGGCAGAGTAGCAGAGCTGTCAAATGAAAAGGGTGAAGATAAAACCAAAAACGTTAATCCCCCCCACTCTGTACAGCTGCAGGCCTTCAAGGCCTTCCCTGCTCACAGAACATAACCAAAAATCAAGAAATCATGATCACATTCATGTCTTATTACATCCCAGTGTTGTCTTTTTAGGTGAGAGTTTTTATCCAATCAGAATTCAGTTAGCTTGTGTTGCCAGGCGGATTTCATAGTATGCCATCAGATTCAACCATGCGGGCTGTTCTGTGTGAGTGAACGGGCTCTTCGAGTTGATATACAATAGAAGATCGGACAGCAAGTCACCTGGACGAGGTTCCCAGAGCAGTGATGAGCGCCTGCAGCAGGCCGCCGATGAAGCTGTAAGGGTTCTTCCTGGTCACCAGGAAGTAGAGCAGCGGCAGCACGAAGAGGCCGTGGATGAGGAGGCCCACGATGACCGACACGGTGTACATCGCCAGCTGGCCCCCCATCTCTGCTAAATCCTTCATCTCCACAATCTTGCCCGCTATCAGGAAGAGGATGCCCACCGGGGCGTACCTGCCAGATGTACACACAGTTCACTTGAACGGGAATGAGGTAGCGTCACTTCCACTTTATGTGTGTGAGTTTGTGTGTGTGTGGGCGTGAGCAAGCACTAACCAGATGATGATGGCCACCAGTCTCATGATGGCTTCGTTGAGGCAATCAAAAAAGTCCCTGAGGGCCTGACCCTTCAGCTTCATGTTGCCGATGACCAGACCGAAGCACATGGAGAAGAAAACCAAACCCAGAGCGTTGACGCCATCAGCGGAGCCCGACATGGGCACCGACTCCTCCATGGTCTCCTTTGTGTGTATAGGGGAGGGTGTCTCGGTCACGGTTACGCAGTGGGAATGTAAGACAAGAGAGACACAAGGGCTGACTCACCCGGATGGTGTGGAGCAACCTGCTGAGGTTCACGTTGGCGTCCGTCATATTGATCGCATCGTCGGTGAGGTTCAGGCTCACCGTCACGTTCCGCCTTTGCACAATCCTCTTGTACATGGTTTTGTACTGAAACATGATAAGCGACACCAGAAGGATCTTCGCTTTATTCTTTTGAGGTGGTTGAGTTTGAGCGGAGGTTTTTTAAGTATTATTTGACATGCATTAAAAAACAAGAAGGGAAAGAAAATCTGATTTGAATTTAGAAATTCGCTAGTGTCTCACCTGCTTGAAACAAGCTTCGACAAGATTGGGCGGAAACATGTTCCTGTGAAGAAATGGAAAGAAAATATTTTTTTTGATACATTTTGGCTGTAATCGAAGACTTTGAAAACCAAAAACAAAATCTGTGAAAATTGACTTAACAGCGTCATAGGTACATTCTGAGTTTTAAAGATAGAATAAGATATTATTTTATTAAGAATGTCCAATTATTATTAATATATCAAATTATATTAATTTTATTTCATCAACACATATGCCTTAAAAAACATTTTAAACGTTTTTCAAATGTCATTCTTTTGACAGTATTTTGTCATTGCTGACCTAAGTTAGGAGATTAATATATCACATTTAATAAATTAATAGCCAAATTTTGTTAGCTTGCGTGTTGAATCTCTAAAGTCTAAGAGTCGTTGCTAGCGACTATAGTTCGCATTTAATGTCCGAATTAATTAAAAAAAAACAAATTCAGCGGTTAACATTGCATGCAAGTTGATTCAGTTTTTGTTTTTACTCAATGGAAGTTGCGCTGCTCGTTTTGGTGTGCCCACCCTGGCCACCTGGGGGCAGTATAACAAGCATATGGCCAGACAGAGACGTCTCACGCCCTCAGTAAGCAGAAGTAATATTCGGTCGTTCTTTGCATAGGATAAATAAAATATGCTCGTGAGTATTTTGAAATGATTTACCCACATGTGTTTCTGAACTGTTTACGTTCAAACATCACATCCCCGTTCCAACATCGCAACACTGATGATATTCGTTAGCCGAGGATGACGTTTTGCATCATAATCTTCTTTGTTTTATTTGACCAATGGCTTGTAAATTAAAAAAATCTCACAAGTGGAGTCACCACTGTATATCTACAATGTATTTGCACGACAAAAGACGAATTCCATGAACATGAGACAACAATACTGGATTACCTGATGAGGTCCAGGAAAGCATCTGTCGCCTGGACCAGTTCCACATTTCCGCTCTTGGCTACGGGGCTGTCTCTGCTGCCTTTCCCGGGGTTGATGATGATCACGATAACGATGCCGATGAAGACAGCGATCAGGGTGGTCACCATGTAGTAGATCACAGCACGCGCGCCCATTTTACCGGACGCTTTGCTGTCCAAGGAGGACATTCCTGCAACAGAGTTGTTGTTACTATTTTATGTATTTTATGTCTTGCATTTCTAGTTAGACATTTATGTAGGGTGCCAACACAAAGGAAATAACATTTTATTCTATTTCCTACTCCCAAATTATTAGTAATGTCACAGTCAGGGGCTATGTTTATGATACAGGTCACTCAGGTCACTTACTTTTGAGAAATTCAGTGTTTCACTAGACCAGGGTTGGGAAACTGGCACACTGCAATTGGCCCCTTTAGTTTTTTCGGCACATTTTGCAACCCCCCCCCCCCAAAAAAAAAAATATATAATAAGGATACAATTGACATTCCACAAAATACAGGATGTAAATGACAACAAAATCCTTCTAAAACTGAACCACTCCCACACAAAATATGGAAACAATATTTTAAAAAGAAAAACAATTTGCAAAAATATGAATTTGCAGGTGATGAACAGCAAAACTTTAGTTTTAAATTGTAATCTTGTAATCACCATTGACCACAAGGTGGGAGAAATTGCTTCGTTTTTTTTTTTTTTTTTACAGATTTGGAATGATATGCAGGGCAAACGTCATAATATTACAGTTGATCTTTATTAAAGATAAAAAGTAGATTTTAGGTAAATAATTTCAGTTGTTATAATGTGATAATATATTTTAATACCTAATATTGGCTTCCTGTTTAGCAGTTTTGTGCCATCCTTGAATGGTCATTTATGTGGTTGTATTGTATTGCACTGATGAAAAATGGTGACATTTAAGCTTTTAAGTTGCACATCCCTGTACGGGACCATGAAGTTTAACATGTCATATTTGAACTAAAAAAAAATAGAGTCTTTATAATTCATTAATTGCTTGGGGCTAGTTTAAACTTGACGTGAGTGTGTTCAAAATGCACCTGTGACCAGGCTGGAGACAATGAGAGGCAGCACCAGCATCTTGAGCATCCTCATCAGCAACTCCCCGGGAAAGGAGAAGTACTTGATCTCTCTCAGGGACAAGTTGTGGGAGCGCAGAGAGAAGCCCAGGACGATGCCTGAAGAGAGAGGCGCACCCAAAATGTTATATAAAAGAATAATAAATGATGCGAAGGTTGTAAGAAAAAGAGTAAGGAGTCCAAAAAAAATAAAAAATACAATAAGACAAGTACACTTACCCACAGCCACGGCAGCAATGGTGAATAAAACAAAGAGGTTTTTTTTTAGGAAATCTTTGACGCTCTCCTTGCTGATGACGCTGATTTTATCCTTCATGATGCTTGCTCTCCTCTCCATCGCCGCAAAAACTCGTCTTTTCAAGTCTGCTGGCTCGGGCACGGCGGCTTTGTCCTCGTCCTCGTTCAGGAAAAGACTTGCGCTGGTGGACGGGGGCTTCTCGCTCATAATCAGCTCTAGAACCTGGTCCAGGAGGCAGGTCTCGCGGGAAACTGGACAAGGGGGGGGGGCGAAAACATAACAAATAAAATAAATAAATAAATAATACATACAGTGGATAGAAAAAGTCAAAATATCGAAAATATTTGAGCAAAATCATTTGAAAGCTTTCGTCACTATTAACGTGACCTGTAATCTGTACAACTCTGTTATGACTCGAGGGGTGAAGTGACTGTGATCATGTGATTGCACAACTGTGCACACCCTTTTAGGACTGGGATAGTGTTGTGTACAGAATTAACCAATCACATTCATTCACCACATTATTCACATTATTTTAATTGTTTATTTATTTTTCCCCTCTCATAATAAATTTTTAAATCCAATTGAGTTGTAGGTTATCTGTCACATTTAAGGTGATTTTTTTTAAGTGTCTCTCGCTCTCACTCGTTTATTTTTTATTTTTTTTAAGCATCTCCAAAACGGGACAAATGAAGAGGGGTGTGTAGACTTTTGATATTCACTATTTACACTCAATGGGCACCTCACCCTCAGACAAGCTTGTGAGATCCGAAGCTGTGTCAACAATTCATAATTTACAAAAGTCAACTCAAGTCAAGTTAAAAGAGAAGGGACAAGACATTTTCAACATCTCACTCGCAATACAATCTAAGGCCACAATAGCAAACGTTAATTTAACCCCCCTCGACAATGTCAATAAAAGGTCAGCATTATTATTGTTGTCATGACCCAATTTTGAATGACTGCATCAAAATCACTTGACCAACAAGTGGAAATGAAAATAGTGACATAAATTACACAATTTGAGGCATTGGATGAAAGTTTCAAGATGAATGGAAATTACTGACTCATACTGCATCATTTTGCCAAATATACCTTGCCGTAAGTACAGCTGACTTAACGCTTAATTGAGCCCCGCCATCATTTTGATCACTACAAAGTACTTGTGCGGTCAAATAAAGTATGAAGCATTTCCATCGCCTTACCGTTTCGAGTTGTGTCGAGTAAAACAAAGCAGTGGTCGGTGCGCACGTGGCGGTTGGTCGCAAGCCGTCTTATCTAAGTAGGTTACAACGTTTCCTGTCGTTCGGCCTCAACAAACAAATTGATATGCTCAACTAAAGAACAGGCAGTGTCCTTATCTGCTTTCCTTCTACCTTTTTGTTGCGGGCGCCTCTTCGATAGCTTCATTACCCCCAAAGATGACATTCGAATTTCACAAGAATAATAACGTTTATAAAGCCACCATATTTACTACAACTTTTAGTATTTATGCCATGAACCAGAGTAACTACTATTTAGGTTACCAACTTGTGCTGGTATGGTGACTACTCTTTCAAATATGATATAATAGGATTAATGATATTTTAATTTAAGTTCAAGTTAATTTAATGTTTATTAGAATGTTTATTTATTTATTTCCTCTCTCTCTCTGTATGTATATATATATATATATATATATATATATATATATATATATATATATATATATATATATATATATATATATATATATATATATATATATATATATATATATAAATTCACCACATTATTCACATTTTTACAATTGTTTATTTACATTTTTTATGTTTATTTATATTATATATATATATATATATATATATATATATATATATATATATCCATTATCTATTTTTTGGTATAAAAAAAAGCACCAAATAAAACATGAGTGTAATGTCAAATATCTCCAGCTAAATCAGACATGATACAAATCTTCATTTGATATTTTATCCTGCCATGCTGCTGTTCTGCTGCTAGAAGAAGGCTGTGCAAGCACTTCACACCTCGAGAGGAAATCACTTTGGACCACCTTGTCAAAACACACTCGGATGCCATTCTCCTGTCGCACAATTTTGCCGACAACATATCTAGTTCCTTCAGCTTATAGTCACTTATTTTCAAATTAGGTGGCTTGCTCTCATAGCATTTTTCCAACGAAAAATATGTCCTGATAGAGTGAAAAGTCCAAACTCACCACTCATGATTCAGCTTGTTGAAACCATCCAATCTAGGTGTGACACGGACTGTGTGTGTGTGGGGGTGTGTGGGTGTGGGTGTGTGTCCAGAGGTGGGGCATCCAATGATGGTGAGAGCTATGCTGTTCTGCCCTCATGAGCGCTGAGCAGACAGACATAAAAAAAAGCCTCTCATAGGTTCTGACCTTTTTACACCACACACACACACACCTATCCGCACACACACACACTTGACCGCACACTAATTGGAGTGCAAGTTCATGTCCACACAAGGCCAATCATCCCCTTCTAAACCTTACGTACTGTTCTCAATTTGTCCTTGACGTGACAGGAAGTTAACCTAATAGAATTATTGAATTCAATTTGCCGACTTTGCTATCCAAGTTTCAAAAGATAATTAACCGTTAACGCAAACGTCAGCTGGAGCAGCACAAGGATTCCTGGAAAGGATAGCAAGGACAGACTAATATGGATGGACAGATGGATGGATAGATATCCTCGGTTGTAGTCACCGTGTCATAAGGGGACGGACGGACGAACGGACAACATTGGCGGCATTCAAGCTGGCTTGTGGTTATATGTTGATGAACTGACGATTGGTCGGTTAAAGAAGTCAAAAACAAGCACTCATGAAGGACAGACGGACATGAAGATAAATTTAGTGGGAGTAGCGAAGCTCACAAGAAGCTTTGGAAAGATGTCCAAATGAGTGGAGATGCGAAGGCGGTTGGAGGAACAGACAGACACCCTTGGTAGAGACGGATGGACAGATGCATGATGGAAAGACAGACAGAAGGATGTAGAAAGATGAATGGATGGAAGAACATTGAGGATATGGATGTATGGCGAGTTAGATGCACTCCGTTCGAGTCTAGCTGAATGAAAAGCGAGATAGGCAGTCGGTCGATATCGATACTTTAGATAGCTTGGGTAAGTAAATGGGTGGATAGATACCCTGGTGGCGCAGGCGGTCATGAGTCTGGCACTCCGAAGGTCGTCAGCGTGCTCCCTCCTTCAAGAGGCTGCAAAGCAAGGATGCAAACTTTCAATCTGACAGACGCCAGCATGTCACTTCTTCAGAAAAGTTGCACACACCTGAAAGGAAGACGCTCCTCTCTGTCCGCCTTCTCTCGGCGTTGAGAAGCTGATAATGAACCGGCGTTGCCCCCACACACACACACACACACACACACTACGTTAGCCCACCATCGCGTTCCGAGTTGTTCGGTGAAGCCTCCGACGGGGAGCAGCGGTCGCCCGGGAGCTCTGCGTGGGAGGAGGCGAGGTTAAGGATCCTTCAGCTGGGAAGAAGAAAAATAAATAATGAAGACAAAGCACCTGCTGCCCGCCCACAACACTCACATGGGGTGAAACTCACGACACCTCTCGCTTAATAGACGTGATGGTTAGTTCAAATGTGCGCGATGGACACTTTTTTGTCGTGTAGTGTGACACAATGAGGCGGAATGCCAGCAGGCTTCTTTTGTTACTTAATTGGAAACGTTCAGTTGCGGTGCTGCAGGAGTAGAATGCTTGTGAAAAAGACAATACTGGTGTCATTGCTATGACAACACGCATCTCCTGATGGATCGGTAACCCTTTGGCACCTAGCCTGACGCCGAACGCCCACTCAGCATACTCTCGCAATTTATACGCAACGTCTGCTTCCATTCAATGGGAGTTTTTTTTTTTTAATTAAGAATTGCCATATTAACACCTAATGGAGTTACATTTAACAGCCTAAATTCACAAATCTCGCTGTACATTGAACAATGACAAAAATCACAATTAAAGATTCGAAATGAACACGTTAAATAAGATTTGTTCTCAGCGGCATCTATTTCTATTATTGTGCTCCAGTAACTTTTATTATGATAGCAGGTAAAATATTCAATATATATTTTTTGTCATAATTGTAAAAATTGTAAGTATGACCTGATTTTAATTGATTGAACATTCCGCAAAAACAAAAATTTTAATTAATATTAATCTTGTGTAGTAAAATAACACACCATTACGAATAAGTTGTGCTCACAACGTAGCAGCTTCGGCTAACATTAGCTTGCGAATGCTAGCTTAGCGTTGCCAGCGATGATATTTTGTTGACGCTGCACACGTGTTCTCTGTGAAGTTCAGAATAGTTATTAGTGAGGGAGGGGCTTTGGTCTTTGGTCAGAGACCCATGGAGGGATTAGTAAACTGGGGCTAAATGAAAAATTTGCGAGCACTTCTAGCACTGCAGGCTAACCCTAACAAAATAAATCAATAATAAGAGCCGACATGTACACACATGTGGACAAAAAAAAACTACTGGTACAATTTTCACCAAAATAACATTAAAAATGTTAATTAAAAAAAATTTAAAATTGACATAAAAAAATAATAAATAAAAGTCAGCTATGGCGTTATTTTTGCAATCCACCTGAGCAATTATGAAAACAGAGGAAATTAAAAAGTTTATATTATTAAATATTTTGCTGTGTAACATTTTGAGGCAATCACTGCAATCAAATGATTCAAGACAACCAGTGCCAGGTGGAGCAAAGCAGCCCCAGAATAGTTCTGATCTATAATTGAGCCTGACACACGCCAACTATTTAGGCTGTTGTGTGTTTTCTTTGAGACACAGTGGGGGTCCATCTCAAAGAAAGAACTTGCTTGGAAAATATTTGATTGTGGCCAACCAAGTACAGCTGATCTTAAAATTATTGCAGTCTCCGGAAATCTTTTGTGCTTTCCTTCTTATCGGGCCCGCCCACATACTTCATGGCATGAATAACTACTGTTACTTGCGGCATACACGCAAAACATTTTAGACTTTGATTTAGCGGATTGGTCACAAAGATTTGCTGAATCCTCGAGCCCTTCAAATGTTCATCTCGATGTGTGATAAGAAGACGAGACTAGAAGCTATTTAGTCTCTTAAAGGTTTTACAGTTCTCACTGGAGTGTCCTAAATGTAGAGCCCCTTTTGTTCCATTTTCTTTGACGACGAGACAATTCACTGACGTAAGCCGACCAAGTTGAGACGCGAGATAATCAGCACTCACTCACTTCACAATTGAATAAAGACAACTAACTCAATGCGGGACTTAGAATTTGATACCTTCATATGCCGCGATCAAGACCTCGAGGTGATCCTAGTGGTTTACTAGAAAGTTAGCATACTAGAAGGCAAAAAGTAGAACTTAGAGCGGAAAAAATATTTCTAGTAAAACACGGGTGGTTCTACAGGCATGCTGAATCGTATTTCAAAGATATTGAATAAACGCTCCAACAGTTTTCCATGCCAACATATATCTGAATGTAAAATGGTGGTCTCCTCTTCAGTTCTACACCAATGTAAGACCAAAGTGATAAGAACAGATTGCATCGCCATGGCAACACAATTATCTTGCCACATAACGTGGGAGGAAAGCACCACGTATGATCCCCATTTAGATGGATGTAATTATTCACACGCCTGCAGGAGGCAACGCTTCTTCTTCTCTTTGCCAAAACACATTTGGAGTGCAACAAACGCTTGACACAAGTCAGAGAACGATCGGTCAAGCTACCGGTCCACTGATTTATCTTTTGGGGCCTTGGTAACAAAATAACGAGTGGCGGTCATCGTTTTCGAATGCTGATTGACTTGAGAACACATAATGAAGTCGCACGGCCACTTGAAGCCAGTCCATTAGTTGCCTGGCAACTCCAAAAGTTGTGCTAATAAGTGACAATAAACAAACTCCGACATTGGGAGTCCGAGCTATGTTTGTGCAGCCTTTTTATTGTCTCATCACATTGTGTAATAGTATTAGGATGCGCAGGCGAGTGGAATGGAGCGTGCTTCCCTTGGATGCAGGAGGCACACACACTTTGCTCATCAATTATTTCTCAAAAGGAATAAGCAATGCCCGAGCGCGACCCAGTGCCAGCAGGTAGATGTTAATCCAAGCACGGGAGATAAGGCAGCAAATAGATCGTCTCTCAGGAATAAAGGGGGAAAAACTGCAGTACCCAATCTGTCTGCTATTATCAATAATTAGTGTAATTATGATGAGAAATATTCAAACATATGAACAGAACATGGGCCTCACTGATTAAAACAAAGTAAACAGAAAAAGGTTCATTTTTATGATTTTTTTTTTTTTAATATTGCAACTCTACGCTAAAAATGTCCCTTTTAATTGAAATAAAAGTGCTCACCATAATTAAGTACACCCCAAAAGATTTGTTATAAATTTCTTTTACATTTTTACACACTACACACCATGTACTATTTTTTTCTTTTGGACTTTTTTTTTTTTTGTAAATCGAAACTACCTTGTACTTCATCCCCCTAAATTGATTCCTAATTTTACTTCAGTTTGTTCTAAAACAAACATGTTTTTCCTCTGAAAAGCTCATTCCATAGCTTATTCTTATTCAAACTTTAAGTAGTATGAAGTAAATGTATGATTTTGATCATTATATAACAACTTTGTATTCCAAATGGACTTTTGGTCTTTTTACAGCTGCAGAAAAATGTATATTTTCCCTGTTAATAATGCAACTTTTTACTTTTAAATACCCAGTGCTCAACATTATCGGGTAGATTACACACACACCTCATATCTTTAAAGCAGCCGCCTGGCAGCCAACAACTCAAAACCACACAAAGCTATTTTGCCGCTCAAAAGAAAAAGGCTACCAAGAAAAATAAAACACTGAGTCATATTTCATTGTGTTTTAAAATGGAAAACATGTGGATTAGTCCAATTAAATGCCAAACATTTGGGCTGTCAGGCAAGTTTATACAAAAATCTGAAGGCAGACAATAAGCGTTGACATTCCAAAGCAATGTGACTCAGGTGGAAGGAAATAAGTCATAAAGTTGTTTTTCTCACAAAAAAATGGATTCCATCGTTCTGGTCACCATCGGGATTAGCACGAAAATTATGATTAAGACACAAATGCAAACTTTAACTCTTGCATTGGCAATATCGTGATGTTAAAATTTGCCATGATAATATGTCAGGATATTAATTGTACAGCAGCAGTAGTTTTCCATTTGTGCAATTACAGCACCCCCTGGTGGTTAGTTTTTTTGTGCAGTTTAATTTGAATTGGGCATGTTTTGTACGAGAACGAAACCACGTTTGAGATCCTCCAAAAATTGACTCCTGTATTTTGTGTTCGATACAAAACACACAAACACGTCCACATAACTAAATTAAACAATACAAAGAGAAAACAGGGTCCGGTTATTTCTGACATGAACAAAACTATGTTGTAACCGATAAACGGTCTCATAAATCAGTCGTAGAGCAAATGTTTTTTAACATCTCCATCAAAACACATAACTCTTTATCCAAGCACATGACAATAAACTAAAAGTCTAATTCTTTGTCAATGCTTTTATGTACAAAAACACAATTCACTTGTTTTTTTTTTTTACATCGTGAGTTTCCTTACAGTACAGTTAGTTGTTTATTGTGGTTGTCATTTGCAGTGTTGAAAAATTAGTGAGTGCTACATTACAAAAAAATAATAAAAAGTTTTCATAGTTAGGGATGTCCGATACCACATTTTATTTTTGGGGACCGACACCAGCACATGTATTCGCCGATACCAAGTATCAATACTTTTGGAAAAAGAATGCAATTTCAATTAACACAATGACAGATAAAGGTGAGAAAAATACCTTTCTGTCTGACCCACATGATGAATGAATTCATTTGATTGTGTGAAAATTAACAGACAAAAAATTACGTCACATATTTAAAGAGGAGTTAAAAAAAAGAAAATCAAATGACTATTTGCTCATGTTAACAAACAATCGCAGTGTAGTACCAACTACTGGCAAGCAGGAATGCCTCAACGCCCCCCCCAAAAAAATATATATATATGTATAAAACGTCTTTCGTATCTGTGGCTGGTATCGGCAACGTTTACGAGTACCCTATATCTTGAAATAAGATATTGCCGCGATAACGATAGCTGGTATCAGTACTCAATCCATCCCTAGTTTGAATTAAGAATAAAAATCACACATTTCGGTACAAAGGAAAGGTAGGAATCTACAGTTTTCATTCAGAGTCGGATCAAAATGGTGTCTTGTGTGTACCAAAAACGCATCTCTCCTCTTCAATGCTACAAAGACATGCACACTCGCACAGTTTTTTTTTTGAGAGGGTGTGGAATAAAAAAAAAGATTTCTTCTTGTCCAGTGACTTAATGGAATGAAAGGACTCAAAACAGGGCATCCGTGGGGGTCACTTGTGCTCTTTGGTGGTGGTGGTGGGAAGGCCTCAGTACTGCTTCCGGAGGTGCTGGCCGCCCCCCATTGAATTTTTCACAGCGTCCTCCAGTGACTTTCTGGTGACCAGAAGCCGCACGATGTCCTCTTTCTTCTTGGTCAGACTTTTGCGGGCCTGGTCGTGAGTCACCATGGTCATGTCCCAGCCGTTGACCTGCGAACACAAACCATGGTGATGGGTTTCAAATAGTGTTCTTGTAGAACGTATGTGATGAGCTCGCATTCACTTAGCGCCATCTAGAGAATGCTTCAAGCACCTGCATTATTTTGTCTCCCATCATCAAACCGGCCTTGTCTGCTGGTCCGTTTGGCGTTATCCTCGTGACATAGATGCCCTGAAAAAAACACAAAAAAATATTAATGATATATAATAATAATAATAAACTTTACAGAAGAGTACACAAAAAAGTAATCTTTTCAGTCACCATAAAACCTTTTGAACAGTAGAAGATATTAAGTAATATCTTAGCATAATTTAAGTTCATGTTAATATGAAGCCATAAAAATAACGAATATTCAAGCATTAGTGCCACGAACATACCTCACTTTTCATTATAGTGTCACACAAGTGTAAAAATAAGTTAAGAACACAACTGTAACTTTGAGAGCAGGTGACTTACTGCTTTGAATGAACGATTGTTTACTTCTGGTCTGTGATGTTCTCTCCACGTTCGGAGACTGCTCACTTCTTACGGTCAAGTCAACGAAAAAAAAAGCAAACTGCACAGCCAGTGATGCACGCAAGCCTCTGGCGCGTGCCGAAGGCATCCTGTGGGATATGACGTCTCGCGTGGCGCAGCTGTGTTGTTTGTGCAAATTTTTTTTTTCTTCCTGTGAAAGTCATCCTTTGCTGTTCAAAGTTTTTGAGCATTTGCAAAATGCAAAGATGTCCTACGACGGCACCAATGCGCTGGCTAAGAGGAAAGTAGTAATTGCCATGGAGCCATATTTAATTAAAAAAAAAAATAAATAAATATGCAATATTGTCTAACAATATTTGAATATTTCTACTTTAAATTTTTGTCAATTTGAGATTTCCACGCGATTAAAAAATAATAAATAAATAAAAATTCACTCACCTGATAGTTTTCCAATGTAGACTTGCTTTTACTCTCAAGCAAGCGGCAAATTATTATTTGGTGGACTTTTTTTTTTTAACTAACATAAAACAGCGACACAGGAAAAAAAGTGGTTTTGCAGCCAGTTAAGCATGGTCTAATGATGTATTTGATCTCCCCAAGTAGAAGAACACTAAAACAATACAGTACATGTATCATGTCCTGTCGTGTCGTCTTCAACGGCACTTATTAGGTATGGGATCGTAGGCGGGGAGAGTGTTGGGGCACGCTGGAGCCTATCCCAGCTGACTTTGGGCGAAAGGTGGACCACACCCTGAACTGGTCCACAGGTACCCAAAAAGAGTGCACACTTACTTTGTCACTCTTGTCTTCTGAGAAGGGGTTCTGACCGGGATCCTGGTCGATCCCGCCTCCGATGCTGAAACCCAGGATAAGATTGTCTCCCTGTCGCAGCTTGTGGATCTCAATCCTTTGCTGTTTGGTAGAAGAAAAAAAAACACAGATCATGAGGTGGTTTCAAACAGTAGGCGCTCAAATATGCAACAGTACAAATGGTTGAACTGAGAGGCGGGATGCCGCTTTGGGACAGAAGCAGAGTGTCAGTGGTAGTGACAGTGAAAAGCAGCTGCATGACAGCAATTGAGTGGTCGCTCATCAACACAAAGACTTCCTCCACGCGTGTGCGCGTGTCTAGGGTAAGCCGACATTCCGTCAGGGGTGCAGCTGATACAAAGAAGAGGCCTGGAGCACTGCCTGGAAGTCACTTTTAAGAACCTCAAATAGTTAGAAAAAGTCAACCAAGTTTTCAACTTGATATTTTATTGAAATTTTTATTAGTTTATTTGGTTTCACATGATCTGATTTTGGGGGTGATCACCCATCAGTAAGTTTGAAGAAAAACATGGTTGGCCAGACTACATTTAAAAAAATAAATTGTGGCTTGTCCTCTATAGGGTTGAAGGTGAAATGAAGCCTACCTCAAGAGATCCAAAACCAACAACCATTCAATAATTTCAACAAGAGTCTTTCTTGAACTTCGTGTTTCATTTTAGAATGTATTAGGAAAGGAACATACACAAATGAATGGTTGGCGTCCATCAAATACATTTTAGGTAGACAGACAGAGACATAACTTTGCCATTTATACCATCACAGTATTTCAATGGCAAGGACAAGGTTCATGCTTCACTGTCACGTGACTTCCAGTACATCTGGTGGTAATTATGATAAATCCAACAACAAGTTGACGTCTATGGAAGCTTGGCAATCACGTCATCGACGGTGACGCCCATTGGGACGTCAACAATAAACGTAAAGCTAAAGTACCACATTTTAAATGTTCACATGAATAATTCAATGATTAATGACTCAAGTTAACAAGTTAGATCATTGTTACAACGCTTTGCATCAGCTCCTGCGCTGATGGTTTCAAGTGCCCACACAACAAAAGCGACAGCAGCTAGCTTAAATGTGTCAGGAAATACTAAATTGGTTATGTTGATGATTCATATATGCGACAACCAAAGGCGACGGACAATGAAATTATTCTCTTTAAACGTCGCTCATGTATGTGAACAATGGCGTAAGGTTGAGCGTCCCAGTCCCACTCCCACTCCCAAACTTCAACTTACCACAACAGCAGTTAGCGGCTGTCCAGGAATAAAAGACATTTCGTCGCAGGTATAATCTGGAAAACAAAATAATAAACAACAAAAATAACAACAACTTAAAGGTAAATCTGTAAAAGGTGAAAAGAAAATCCAAAGTGGGGTAACTTCCTTGATGACTACTACATGAGTTACAGCAGGGTTGATCCCTTAGCAGGAAAATTGGGCGTGGCTTTAAGAATCAAACCGACCCGGTGCATTGTGGTTAACGTAGTCGTGCGCTCTCTCGCGCTGCCTTAAAACCGAGCTCGGCGCGATTAACCAAGAAATCGATGGAATAAAATAATGGATAGATTAATCAATTCTGAAAAGATTCTAAGTGACAGACTTTATTAATAATTACCGGCATTGATTTATATGAAGACACTGATCATGTTAATGATCTCTCACAGTAATTAGGAAACTGATAAATACCAATATATTGCCATAAATCTCTCATATTGCTTACATTTTCAAATGACCACATACATTTTTCCTAGAAAATCCCAATTTTACTTTAATGAGATATTTTTGGTGGTTCTACCTGGAGCATTGGCAGCCCTTCATTTTTGTGGGTGTGCGTAGAAACAAAGTTTTAAAAAGACAAAGAAAAACTCATTTGAAATTGTTCATTATGTTGCACCATTTTATTGTGACAAATAAAGTAGTCCAACGGAAGCACAATATTACTTCAAGCATTTCAACCTTTGGCTGGACAGCCTTAGTAAAAACAAAGTTCTGGGTTCGAATTCTGCGCATGTTTCATTTAAATTGGATGTTGTCCCCGTGGTTGTTTTTGATTTTTGTACAGGTACTCTACCTTCCTCCCACATTCCAAAACATGAATGTTAGTCTCATTGAAGATTCGAAACTGTCCATCGGTGTGAGTGTCAATGGTTGTTTGCCTTTACAGGTGCTCAGCAATTGAATGGCAACCAATCCGGGATGTCATCTACCCTTCCCAAAGTCAGCTCGGAGCGCAGCAACACAATGACATTAATTCTAAAGGTTCAATGTCATTGTAGGCCACAAACATTATGCAAAGTTTGAACATTAAGCAAAATATGTATTCAACTAGAATGTTTATCACATCAAATTTAAATAAAAAATTACCTAAATATGTGATTCTAAACAAAAAGCTACTAAGGAATAAATTCAAGCACATTGAACATAAAACTTAAATACAACATAACTGAGGATAAGCGGCTCTGGTAAAGGATGGATGTTCTTAAGGAGTGATTCGTGAAAGTACCACTAGAGGGAGCCCACGTACAACTAGTAGTATTCATAATCACACTGAAACTTGTTGGTAAGCAAAATGGATGCAAGGATGGATTGTGCATTCACATTAGTAGGGTTTTGCCTCTTAGAGGCTAATCTCCAATCCAGTAAAGTGTTGTCCTGTTGGTGCGTTGCCTCCTTCACGCTTCTGACGCTTGGTAACCGGGCGCAAAAGGAGGAGGCGGTGAGTACTCTGGCGGTAGGCTCTCGCCCTCATCATTGTAAGCGGAGAGCACAGCGTCGAACAGCTGGTCCCAAGTCATCTCCTGCTGCTCGTCAGTCTCGAGAGGCGCATTTCTCTTAGTGTTCGTCTCATCGTCAAATTTGGGAGCGGGGGCCGCCTCTGTTTTGGGATCTGTGAGCGCATTTGTGGAAGGACTTTCGAGAGGTTTGACGGGCAGAGTGATGTCAGTGATGTATCGTTTCCTGGTCTTTGGAACAGGCTTTGGATTAGGAATAAAAAAAGACAGAAATGTAGTTATTTGACGGACAACCGAAGTGCAGGTGATGGTCAAAAGATTCTTACCATGACTGGACGTGTATGGCTGCCGTTCTCATCGTTATTTGGAGAATCTTGATTTTCGACTGATTTGATTTGACTCTTGCTGGATTGCACAGAACTGTCGCCGCTGTATTTGTTCCCGGCATTTGGGGCCTGATGTCGATTAAATAGGAAGAATAAATAAACAAAAGCGTCAACAGTGGATACCAAAGTATCATAGCACGCAACTGATTCTATCAAATCTGCCTAGTAACACGTTTCAGATTCAGATTGGTTTGTGAGCAAATATTTTTGTCTCTGATGTGCCTGCCCGCCCAACCACTGTGAAATTAAACTCAACCTTGTCTAAGGTCACAGTTATAAAAAATAAAATAAAATAAATTCATGCATCGAATTGATTTTGGAAATTTGAATAGACACCCATGCTTGGAAAAAGACTTCTAGAACATCGCAAGTGACTGTTCATGGAGTCCTCACCTGTCCACAAGAAAAAATCAGCAGTTCGTTGTGGGCGGCGATGGGGACCTTTCGGTGAAAGTCCACCAGTTGTTGCAAACTGGGGTGGCGCCATCTCTCACCGACAATGGCGCAAGAGCCGTCGTCCTTGGCGTCAATCATGAAATGTCTGAAGCGGCCATCAGCACTGAGGCGGGGGAGGGAAAACAAAAGACTGTGAGACTTTGTGTGACAACACTACAAAAGCTTGTCGGTCATGGAAATTAGGAATAATTCACTTCATTTCAACACATTAGAGGGAAACTTTTATTTCGCAAGATTTCTTGCATACATACTGCAGCTAGCCTAAAAAAAAAAAAAAAAACACCTGATTGTCTGTGATGCCCTAAAACAAGTTCATGCACTGAACGAATGATGCCATTTTTTATTTTAAGATAAACTTGCTTACAACCAGTATGCAATTCTCACTAACAAGTTAGAATTTTAGCTGGATTTTTTTTTTTGCAAAAACTCACCGATACGAGAGCGTGTAGCCAACTCGGCTCTCGCTGACTCTGATCAGGAAGGAACCTGGAGGTTTGGGCGTCAGAAGATCTTCCGCTGCTCTGCACACAAACGTAAAGTCGAGCCTCGTTCATATAAAAAGTCAAGTCAGTGGTTTTCAAAATGGGGACTTGAGCACAGGGGGGATCCAGAAGCTGTTTAAAGTTCAGGGAACCACTGGTAGTGATGATTATGAGGGAAAAAAGGAAATGAAGTCTGTAAACAACTGCAGACCGGTCAGACAAGAATGGTTTGATGAATACTGATGGCTATCTTCTATCCAGAGATGACTGATGGGATCGTGTTTGAAACTGAAATATTTCGTAACATGATGGGTTAAACTTGTCTCGTCACAAACCAAAACATTATTAAATTCTGTCTTGTGCTTTCTAATAAGATATAATACAATAGTTGTATGATTCTTGTACTATTCACATTTAAGAAAGCAAATCGTATGTTTGAATTCTTGTAACATATTGTCCTGTAGAAATTCAAATACACGCAAAAAGGCGAAACTGAAGCAGCCTCGTGATAGCAACAAAATCTTTACGGTTAGATGGAACCAATTTAAGAGGAAAATTGGGAAATGCTGAGCCACATGCTGCTTCATCAAGTCTATAAACATGATTAGATCACATGTTGGGTTGAATTTAATTGAATGAAGTCAATATTTTTTTCTTTTCTTAGGATTCTACTTTTATATCATGCGACAACAAAATTGTAGTTCTTAACAATATGTTGATTATTATAGTGGTAGTTTGGAGTGGTGTCTGTTCTGAATCATACTGAGAGCTGATTCAAATTCCATTTTATTTTTTAATTAACGTTAAATTTTTCTGTTCTCATTCTCACGTTTCCTTTTTATTTTGAGAAATGTAGTCAAGTAGTGAGAGATATCTTAACATTGTTTTATTTTTTTTTGCAATAAAAAAAACACGACACATTTTCATTTCAGTTAGAATTTTAAATTAAAAAGTGTGATATTGTCCCGCATTAAACTTTTTAACACATTTTCTTTTTTTACATTTTAAAAATAGAGACTTCACACATTTTTACATTTTTCTCATAACTGAATATCTTTTGTGGGCCTTATATACTTTTCACTTTTTAATATTTAATAAAATAGAAATGTGACTTAATGTTATTTCACGATTAAAATGAAATTATTCTTTTTTTTAATGACCTGGCCAATAACAACAAAGTTTGCCCAACCCTGCTTTAAGGTCAATTTGAATTATGTGAAGTGTACACGCAGTGACTTACTTCCTGCTTATTCTCCAGTAGAACCATTCGGGGACGACTCCATTTTGGATCCAAGTGGGTTGGGAAACCACAAACAAGGTATTATTCTGCGGTTGGGAAAGCTGACTCAGCTCGGTCATAATGCGAAAGGCTTCACTGATCGTGTCTGTGAAGAAATCAGAGTCAAATGAAGCAGCGGTCATTCTGCACGAGTAGAGTGACAAAAACAGTGTTAGTCCACAATTGGATTATCGTAACATATATTCAACCCCCATCCCCCCCCAAAAATACCAATATATAGCTATATTGGGCTCTAAAGCTATATAAAACTGGAAGAGACCACATTCGAATTAAAGTCATCCTTTTTCATTACATTTCAGATTTAATTGGAAATATTAATAGATCAGGCCAAGGCAAACAAAGCAACTCACCCTCACTGGTGTAGTGTTTGGTTCGAAAATGATGTCCCATGCAGCTCGCACACCTGAACAAACCTGTCCTGGAGTGGGCGGGGCACAAATGAATCATGCGGAACAATGACGTCATTTCAAGATTGACGTTTGAAAATAAATGTCCTGTCTGTCCATCTTTGTCAACAAAAGGTTTTTAAACAACTACGAGAAAAAATACAAACAGCCCCCCCGCGATCCTCATGAGGAGAAGCGGTACAGAAAATGGATGGATGGATGCTCCTAGCTGTCAGTTCTGTTTATCTTGGAGCAATTCTCATATCTGACTGCTTCAAGTAAGAATGTGTAGAGTTTGGATTATTATTGTTTTTTCATCCAATCAGACGTCAGCCTCTTTATGGTGCTGTCAATCTAATCTGCCCAGGTCTTTTGCAAGCATGTTGACCGATTTAAATGGGATTTTTTTTTCTTTACAAAATAAAAAAAAAACATCTGCAGCTATCTGCGCACACTAACACATTTAACGATGAACATTTCCGATGATTATGACATAGTTTGTTTTCTTTTTTTTTCTTTTATGTTTTTCGGATGTTATCAGATAAATCATGATTCTGTACTGGTAGTATTGAATTCGACTTGAAAAATGGATAAAGATTAGAAGTACACACATTTCACATTCATATTTTTTCTTGATGTCCATAAATGAGTCCTACAAGGTATGATTAGCGTAAATTGTATCCTTGAGGGACATTAACTCTAAGTGCCTTTGTCGGCGCAATCGTTGACACGTGATAGTTGACTGATTACAAATATTCTACCAGTTTCTAACCAGTTTGAAAAGGTTGTACTGCCAGTCATGCTGACATCCAGCACCAGAATTCCCCTTTTATGGCAATCTCCATTCTGAACACATGGTCATGTTTTTTTTTCCCTTCAAATGGTTGTGATTGTGAGTATTTTAATAAACAGACGTGAGCCAATAGGTTTCAGTATAAATAGACGGCACATGTAACACAAATGTGAAGGGTGTGAGAAAGCAAAACTGCTTTGCAAAGACCGAGCGAACCTGTTTATCGGCAGGATCTCAGCACAATGACATCGTTCATCAAGACACCTGTTACGAGATGATAGGAAGAAATAAACAAGAGTCCAACGATAATCGTCGTGGTATTCCAAATTGTAAAATACACAAAATGTTTTTTTTTATTTAACGAGAAAGTGTAGAATAATAAATGTGAGGACCATGTAGACGAGGGGTGGGCAAACTTTTTGATTGGTGGGCCACAATGGGTTCTGAAATTTGGCAGAGGGGCCGGACCAGGAGCAGATGGATGGAGTGTTTTGGTAACCTCATCGGAGAAAAAACAAATACATTTAATTTGAAATGAAAGTGAACCAAAGCATTACAACAAAAATATTTGTCTTTGAAAAACTACAGTTTTTAGAAAATAAAACATTAACAAGGTTTATTCATTTAATTTTTCTCAAGTTCGGCGGGCCGATTAAAACGTTTAATGGGCTGCATGTGGCCCCGGGGCCGTAGTTTGCCCAGGCCTGATGTAGACATAAACATGCAATATTTCAATCTGCTTTTTTCTTTTGAAGGAGGGATGAATAAAGCATCAGGTCATATTGCAAGTAATTGGGATGCATCTTGACGTTGTGATGAAAGGCCTTGGAGTCATTTTTCCCACAAGAACAAGAACACACCTTGGAAATGATTACAGTATCTAATTGCGTTGAAATGATTTGGGTGGAGGCCTGTGACCGACTGGAGTCGCTCATTTCAATTGCATGTGTCAACCGCGGCTCTATGTTCTAACAAAACAAAGACAAAGATGAGATGTTCCAACAAGAAAACTGCAAGCGAGACACACGGAACACTTACAATCCCATCTTTTAATAAATCATCCAAAGTACACATAAGAGTATCTACACAAGGTGTGCAGATCCATCCGATTTATGAAACTACAGTACAATCGTTGTAGATCTTATTTACAATTTCTGAATGATGTCAGGACTTCCTCACACAATGAAATGTCAATTTAGAAAATATTTTAGAACCGCCCAAATTGAAGCTCAAAATGTGTTTTAATCAGGCAAATTTGACATTTAAATCCACAGGTAGAGAATCACTGAGGTGATTTTAACCAAAGTCCAACAATTTTCACATACAATATGAATTTGGAGTGATAGCAAGACAATAAAATCGCAAATATACTCTGCACGTTTCTCAAATAAAGCTCTTTTGAGGTTCATACGCACCCGGAATGCATAGTTCAGATGGCTGCGCTAAGACGGAACAAGGATACATGTCCACATTGCTGGAAACATTTCAAATTCACTAAAATGAGAAATGCGGACAAACGCCTCGACACAATGGCCATCTTCATTTTCATACAACGCATTTCAGTGCTCGGGTGTTTTTTTTTTTTGTGTGCATGAATAGGTTCACTTTCAGCTACTAGCACTTGCAACAAATATAGTCAACAAATGTGAGGAAATGACAGATCCGATAATGATATTTTGTCTTTTGTACACAAAGAACACGGGGGGGAAAAAAGTGCATGATCCATAAGAACATAAAAGGGCACTTTGTCATTTTGGTGCTGTGTCCTGTTTTGTTTGTTTTATTTTTTCGATCCATAAATACTGCTACAGCACAGCCCCCGATCCAAGGCCCTCATAACAGTTTTGTACTGTATGTGATCCCCCATTGGAAACCGGCAACTGGAAGAAGTAGGAATGCATTTAAAAAAAAAACGTTGAAATTGTCACTGCGTTTGTCCCCCTTCTTTGTGCTGCTCTGACACCGCTCTGGAGGGGAGAAGGGGTGAGGAGGGGGAGGAAGTGCATACATTGAAGCGTCAGCCATCTTTGTGCCATGAATATAAACATTTGTCAATGAGTCATGCCCAACCGGCCTCATATGACATCACACAGCACCGCCAAGTGTTCACAAAAGTAAATTGTCTCAGCTTGAGAGAGGGAAAACGGTGGACAGGACGTAAATATAAGCACGCGTGCTTAAATGAAGAGTTATACGCTTTCATTGGGTGGGGAGGGGAAACTAATAGTGGTGACCTGGCTTGCAAATTTAAATTTTGTGGTCAAACTGTGAAAAGGGATGCAGGATTTACTTCTCTGAACATGGGGAATGTACAATACAAAGTTGGCTTCCGAAATGGGAAAACCCATTGAAAGTATACCGAAAGAAAAAAAAAAAAAAGTTCTTCAATTCATACTTTAAGCTGTGTTGGGATGTTAAATAAAAAAAAAAAAAAAAAAAAACATCTTATGGGTGGGGCTCTTTAAAAGTCAATAAAATCTATGTAGGTAGCACTCGTACAAAACATATTGGCCTCAGCACGTTTGTAACAGGCCACTGAAGTTCAATTCACAGGCGTGACAGGAAGACGAGTTGGGAAAGCGCCACCCTGGGCGGAGAAGACAGCTGAGCAGAAAGGAAGACGGGTTAAGACGTTTGAAAGGAAAGATCCGAGCTCTGTCCAGTTGTGTCCAGTGGAGGGGTGGGGGGGGACAAAAGTTAAGGCGATCGACGGTGGATGCCGACGGCGGATCACAGGAGCGAGCAGCGGAAGAAGCTGCTCTTCTTGGGCTGCTCTGTGATCTTCACTCCTTGACTGCTGCCTTGGGGGTTGTTGCCCTCCTGAAACGCATCACCAAGAACAAGATGAAGCGCTCAACTACATCGCCCCGAATTTCCATGTATTCTAATTATTATTGTCTGCTACTAGATGTGTGAGCTCACCAGCTTCTTGTCCATCTTGGCTTTGATATCTCGGGCGAGGGATAAGAAGGCCTGCACGTGAGCGGTTAAACGTCATTCAAAGCACCAGGATGGGGTCAATGTTAGCAATTGTGTAGCGTGAACGTACGTTCTCCACGTTGATGTTGGCCTTCGCACTGGTCTCCATGAACTTGATGCCGTACTCCAGAGCCAGCTAAACACAAAGGTAGACATACAAAAATTATCTTGTCTAGTCTTGCGGCTATTTTGGGATTTCCTTTGAACACATATCTTCCTTTATTTGCTAACCGTCTGTGTGCTCAGGCCAAGCAAAAAAAGTATTATAAAAGTATGACTTTGGCACCATCTAGTGGTATCAAATCCCGCAGCATTAAGGTGCCAAAAAACTACTTGAAGGGATGTGAGTTGAAGAGTTGCAAAAAGAATGCTTATGAAAATTATTTAGATGGAGGCTTTGCAGCTAAATTACGACAAATATGAACTTCTCAATTAAGTTTCCACAATATTCTGATTCATGAAGGTCACCTGTGTGCATCTTAATGACAAATGCAAGACAAACCTTCTCTCCCCTTTCTTTTGACACCTGTCGCTTGTCATTGACGTCACATTTGTTGCCAAGGACCATTCTCTCCACGTCTGCAGAGGCGTGCTGGTGACAAGAAAATCACGTTGTGAATAAAAAAAATAATAAAGACGACACGTGGTCTTCGGTTCACGGCAGATTTCCGCTCATACGGTGGTGATGTAACCAGAATTTGAACGTACATCGAGAAAAATGAAAATAGTGAGATTTGATTCAAGCAAAATAAATCAACCTAATTAGGTTGTCAGGCTAAAGAAATCTCAGTCCAAGAATGGGCTGTAGTCCATCAAGTTATAACTTCAGCATTTGTATGAAAAACCCTTCTAGGCCATAAACACAATTCAATGAACAAGATCAATAAGTGCGCTTTCCTGTGCTGCGTGATGGCACAATCCTACCCCACAACACTGCGTACTGTTGGTAACCTCTAAACAGTTGCAAACCAAAGATGACCAATAAAATGACTGACTCACATTTTACACCCCAAAAATATGCAGATTATAGAATTGACATTTGGAACATTTACCTCCTCTATGTTTCGTATCCAGTTCTTGATGTTGTCAAAGGACTTCTCGTTGGTGATGTCGTATACGAGCATGATGCCCTGTAGCGTTCGCACAAGACCAAACGGAAGTGAACAACAAAGACATTCAGTACGTACAAAAGCAGACTTGGAAATTCTGAGTGGTTTTTGGCAGTGGCTGTATAAAACTAGTTTGGACAACAGAACGGAACGCTTGTCGATGTAGTAAGTGTTACAAAAATAAAAACATTACATTCAGTTTAAGAAAAAAACAAACAAAAAAATAAAGTTGTACAACAGAAAAAAAATAAATCACCAGGAACAGTCAAAAGGATCCACTCCAAAAGTGTCTTAAGATTTTTTGGGGCTCATTTGTTAGTTTTGTGTTGCAACCACAAGATGGGCAGAGAGCAGGAAATGAAATTTTTTTTGTGTCAAGGCAATTGCATAGCAACAAAAGTGGTACACGGAACGTACACAACAACGGTGATGTGAAGAGACTCGCCGCCTCGTCCAACATCTTGCACATTAACGTTAAGTGCACGTTGACTATTTTTAATGTTTACTGTTCAAGTGTATAGTTCTTGTTACACTTGCGTAAATGTAAGATAAGATTAAGAAAGTTAAAAAATGTGATGGATTTCCAACAATCTTCCAGCCCACACTATCAAAGTGGAAGCAGAACTTGGAATTACTCCATTGGACACGAATTATTTGCAAACACAGCAAACGAGGACAGGGTTCCCATTTTGCCAAGTTGTGCAAAGGTCATCTGGTCGAGTGAAAGGATTTCATCTTTGGCATGAAATACCTCAGCGGGCTTCACTCAGGCCACATCCGTGCGCTTGCACTAACTATTCTCTTATTTATCTAATTTATATATTTTATTATTGTTGTATTGCACTGGAGAGGGGAGCTCTCTAATCTCGTTGCACACTTGAGTACAATGACAATAAAGGGATTTCTGATTGTCATATATGTTCTGTCCCACCTAGCCAACGTCAACTTCCATCATAATGTGTGTCGACTGAAAAAAAAAAAAAGTCCTTGTAGTATGGTGAACATCCTACCATGGCCCCTCTGTAGTAGGCAGTTGTGATGGTCCTGAATCTCTCCTGGCCTGCTGTATCCCTGCATGGGAACAATACGTAACAACACCTTTAGCTTGAGAAAGAAGTGCACAACAGGCATGACATTTGCTGTTAGCATCATATGAAAGATGATATGTTTTGACATCACTTCATCCAACTGTAGAATGTTTGTGTATTCTCACAAGGATCTGAATGGCATAATTCACGAAAGGTTTCGGTTTTAATTTGACACTAATGGGCTAAGCTCCCTTGTAGAGGAATTTGGTAGCCTGGGTCACATTAGCAGTAGGTTCCACGAAACTCGATCCACAACCTTATTTTGGACCCATCAATCAACATTTGCAAGGATGCCCATCCCTAAGCCTTTCTGTGACTCTTCCAGTCTACTTTATCTGCGTTGCAACCTGCAGATGGCACTCTAAACTGAATGACTATTTGAACATCCCGTTTGAAGCCTTGCTTCTATTGCAAGTGACTAGAAATTATTTTAAATAAACAGATTAGACAAAAAGTGGCCTTTGTAAAAATATTTCCATTGGGTGGTTATAAGTGTCACTTTAACAATTGACTTATAATTATTGAGATGCACCTGTACATGCATCCTCAGTGGATATGTTGGTACAGAGGCAATGCAATCGAGATGAGTTAAAGCGCGTCATCGATGCATCTAACGACAAAGCCAAGAGTGAAATGAAATGACACTCCGGATGCTGAATGGCTGAGCTTGCAGTCTCAGCATGTGATAGACAGTGTGTGACATATCTTACCATATCTGTAGCTTGATCTTCTTCCCGTCTAATTCTATTGTTCTGATCTTGAAGTCAATACCTAAAAAAGTAGAGTTTGATCACAGAGAAGTCGAATAACGGTATACATTGTGGGTTGCGCACAGCTTCCGCTCTGTATGGTTTAGCATTCAGCTGATCGTGAGGAGAAAAAAAAATGATTACAGCTAGCCGTTAGCTTTAGCCACTCGGCAGGAAATGGTTATGTGGAGAACACATTAATGTCACGTTTTTGGGGTGGGAGAGAACAATGCGTGACTTTACGTTCCAGAGGCTTTTCAAGTTCGAGTTCAAATTGGCGGAGGAGAAAAAAAGTCTCGTTAGCGAGCTGCTTCCTGGCTTCCAAAAAAGTTAGCAGCAAATTAGCATCGACGGGATGGGCAGCTCCTCAGACCACTTTGTCGGCCACACTCACAGTCGGACACGTACTCACCTATGGTGGAGATGAACGTCGAGTTAAAGGCGTCCTCCGAAAATCTGAACAGCACACACGTCTTCCCCACACCGGAGTCGCCGATTAAAAGTAGTTTGAACAAGTAGTCGTAAGTCTTCGCCATGTTATTAGCTAGAGCTTTACCGCTGCGGATATCCCGCCCCTTGTGACGTCACGAGCAGAGTGCAGACTGCCTATTGGTTCGATATACTGTCTATTATCGGTGCCCTCGTGGCTCCGGAAATCCGGGTTGGGTGTGTTGGTTTTATGCCATCGCTTCGCCCAAAATGCAGCGGCGGGAAGTAACGATGAACAGGTACTCCGTTACCGTACTTTTTTTTTTTTTAGGCATCTATTCTTTGCGGTACCAGAGTATTTTTTTTACTTTGTTACTCGCCACATTTGTAAAACAAATATATGAACTTCCTTTCCTTAACTTGTCAAAAAAACTTTATCACCAGTGCTGGGATGGAATAACAAATTCATATATTTTATTTAGAGAGAAAAAAGTTGTAATGTTCTGAGAATAAGTTTGTATTTTGCTAAAATAGTCATAATATTAGACTGTTACTTTTAAGTCATTTTAAAAAGTGAATTAAAAAGTACAGATTTATTCTTGTAACACGCCTTTTGTTCTGGAAAAGACGATATTTATATTTAACATATATGGATATATACATTAATAAAAACACAAAACAGAATGTATCCATCTAGATGTAAAATACTTATGTAATATAATTATTTTACTTATTTATACAAATATCAACTCAAATTTATTAAAATATGTACTAATTGCGATGTAAGGCCCATCTTTATCAGACTTCATTACTGTGAGTCATTGTTGTTTGAAACTTGATATTTTATGTTGCACGGAATAAACGAAAGCAATGTAGCAAAGATAAAGTTTGTGGACCAGTTCGACCGGCTTCGCGCGTCTTCTCCGTGGCGAGCGTCAACTCCTCCTGCTCCGGTACTCAAATCACAACACTTAATCGAACCAAAGGCAAATTCTGTCCAGACAGGCACATTGCGACACCGTCATCTTTTCTTTCTTTGTTTTTTTTATTTTTAAATTTTTGGGGGTTAATTTTCTTATCAGAAGAGAAGAAATTGTTTCATTGGAGCAAAATGCCTGTAAGTATTTTGTTATTTTTACTTCATTATTTCAAATTTGTTATTTACAAATATGAAAAAATACAAGTGTGTAAAAAATGCCATTATTTTTTTCTCCAGATTAAAAGAATGAATACAAAATGATAGATATTTTTTGATTGATTTATGTTAAAGATTTGACTAGACAATATCACTTAAGTTGTCGACAATGATGCTTGGACTTGCCCGTCGGTGTTCCTGCATTCAATAAAAGTCTGAAACTTCATTTGGTGTGATTGACAAGTGTGAAACAAGTTTTATGACTATCAAACAAGCAATAAATCGTTACTTACATTTGGCTTTTGTTTTGGGTGCTGTTTATGAAATGAGGTGTGCCCAGAGTGTTTGCGGGTACATTCCTGTCTTGATTCCATTTGACTAATTAACATGATGGCCCCCACTGGCATTTTTTTTTTTTTGCTACTGTATTGCTGTCTCGAAAAGTAAAGAAAAATAAAACTACTCACTGAGACGTGATTCACAAGAGAAGTCTCACGTGACCCATAACTTGTCAAAACACCTCAAAAATAGGTTAGAGATGAGCATCGTGGAAAAAAAGCTTTAACCTTTTTTTGCAACGTGAGTAGAGGCCATAGAAGCGTCTAAGAACTTAGAGAAGACAAAGAATTTACGTCAGTGGAATCAGAAAGTATTTTGTGTTTCAGAAACAAAAAGTTAAGGACCTTATGTACCCCAGCGTTGCTGAGGAGAAGGCCAGACACAAGAAGAAGCGTCTGGTGCAGTCGCCAAATAGCTACTTCATGGATGTCAAATGCATGGGTAACTTCAGACGGGCGTTGATAACTAAACAGTGGACTTGGTGGTTTGATTTCACATTTGGCGGGTGGGCAGGCTCAACAGAATCCAAATTCTTTTAATAAAAATTATAATACAATGTCGATTTTTTATATGTCCCAGGCTGCTACAAGATCACTACCATCTACAGCCATGCTCAGACAGTGGTGCCTTGTGCTGGCTGCTCAATAATCCTCTGCAGGCCCCGTGGAGGGAAATGTAAACTAACCACGGGTGAGATCTGTTCAATGACTTCTCATTTTATACTTTGACTACGTGGTTCATGCGGGATGCAACTAACAGTTACAGAATGTCTCTTGGCTATCCAGGATGTGCCTTCAGGAGGAAATATCACTGAGCGGAAATGTGGCAGCACACACCCCGGCTAGCAGGATCACGGACAAACTCGAGTGTGTCAACGGCTTCAGATGTACTGGTCGGACAACTTCAGCCTACGATACCTGCTAATTAAAACATGGAGTGATTTAATACCTGGAGTAAAAAAAAAACACCAGACTTGTCATCAACTGTGCATTTTACGTCCGCAGGTGTTTAAGAAAAAGTAATAGTAAAAAATCTTTGCTAAACAAATGACAATATACCTTCAATGAAATGTCATTGCTGTGAATTGGAATGCACCAAAAAAACCAAACAAATCAGTCGACATTTTGCAAAACATTTATTAAGTGACATGGAGGAGATTTGGTACTTAGAAAAAAAATGTGAATCATAATGGGAGGTGTTTTTAAATGGCGCTGGCATGAGATGACATTACAAAAAATGGTGTTGACAATTTATTGTGCGTGTTGTGAGTTTTCTTTGGTCTAGAAGGTTCCCCGGGCATCAACAAGTGATCAAAATAACAACCAAAACAAAAAAAAAAAAGAGGCAGTACAACACCTAACATTATTCTAATATATACAATAAGGATGCGTGGCTGGTCTGATTTGACAATGCTTCCAGTAGTTTGGGGCTTACAATTGCATATACATGCTAATCATAATATTGGCTACATAATTGCCATTTCGAAGTGGAAAATTTAAAAGTAAAATTAACTCATAGAAAATATATGTAATCATTTTAAATTAATTGTATTGTACCAGGAAATGCCCATTATGAAACACAAAAGGGTGATGTGTTTGACTGACACAAGCCTGCTACTTGTGGTCGCTAGCTGCATTTCACCACTGGGTGGCGCTTAAGAGTCATGCTGCCATTGAAAGGAGTAGGAAAAAAAAAAAAGTAAACTTTCATCTGAGCATCCTCCTCAACTGGGAGGTGTGGCTGGATGGGAGGGGAAAAAAACAAAACAATATAAAACGGAACAGTTTCTATTTAAAGTGGTCAAAATAAATTGTTGGGAGGCAATTTGCGTACTTTAAGAGGAACGGTGTGTTTACTTCCCGCCCAAAGAAAAGAGTTGCGTTTTATGAAACAAAAAGAACATCAAGCAAACAAATGCCCTCTTACTTGAGGAATGTTGTGGAATGGAGTTGAACATTTATGGAATGTTACATCTCATCCGCGTGTGTGTGCGTGTGTGTGTGAGAGAGTGTGTGCGAGTGTGTTTATAAACTGTTTAGTTCCTGCAGGGTCTGGTCCAGGACATGATGCATGTCCAGATTCTCCTCTTTGGCATGTGACAACCTTTCTGCAAAGACAATGAAAAAAAAAATGGTGAACCCACCGCTGTTGTGAAATACAAGTGTGATTATTAATTCCGCAATGTGGCTTTGGTCACAACAACACCATTTGGGTTAAGTTGTGCAACATGCAGACAATCCCAACAACAATGGTGATGTGCCTGCTTGTCATGCACTCAACAGCAGATGCCTTTGCGAGGGGAATGATGAAATATGCACAAATAGCAAGTTTGACCAACCAGCCACAACATTTGCACGAGCTAATGGGATCAAATAGAAAGAGCTGGATGAAACGCGGGGCCTTAACCTACCATAGTTCCTCAAATAATGGGATACGGGCGTTCATTTACTCAACAGAATAACGCAATTAAGCCCCGGCATTCAAAAGGTTTTTCTCATGAAAAATAAATAGTAAATTACCTTAATACAGTTAAGGTGCATTTTTTCAGTCATTAGCTAATTTAGCATTTTTTGTTACGCAGGTCACAATGTTAGCAAAGCTATTGTCACACATTTTTTGGATAGTAGAAAAGCCAGAGCAAAAAGCTATCTGGCTATTGGTATGATAGAGAAAAAAAACAGACAAAAAGACATGCATGCACATTTTATATTCTAAAAAGTGAGGATTTCTACACGAACAAAAATGTTTTAAAAAAAGAGACTAGAACCACATTAATAATCATATTGTTAAATAATTTGATCTGCATCTTGTTTTGTTTTTTTTAATCCATATTTTTGTATTAGATGTGACCATGTGCAGATGTAATGTTGTGACTGGTCAGTGTTCATAAAATCAAAAAAAAAAAAAAAAAATCAGGTCAAAGGGTAAAATAAAACTACAGTCACACAAAGTCTCACCTTCTTTGTCAATGCACTCGCAAACCAGTGCAAAACAGAGTAAATGGTGTCACTGGCGCTGTTTTACGTGAATATGCAAGCATGAATAATGGCAAAGACATGAGCGGCTATGTAGGAAAGAGAAAGCTTTTAATTGGCATTCCATAAGATGGACAGAAGGCACGTTGAAAAGATGAATTTGGGCAAGGAGAAGAGCCAAGCGCGTCTACAGAGACGTCATGTCATTGAGGGCATGGTCCAGCTCCTCGCTAATGGCCTTGTACTTGAGCTTCTGAGCATACAGCTCATCTGGAGGTCAGCAAGTACAGGCGGGTGTCGAGGAAGAGCAGAGGCGGAAAGCAGAGCGAGATGCAGGGCAGGCAGAGGGAGGAAGGAGAAAACACAAAAGATGTCAGCAAGAACAACATGTAGGATGGAATGACTGAATGCTTGCAATTTTCCCTGCAAAAAAACACGCTACGGACATTTTGACAAAAGTTGACATTTTCAACAAGAGAAAACCAATCCAATCCAGAGACGGAGACTGAGCAGAGCAAACAAAGCCTTGTGACACAGCTGCTTCTCCGTCTATGCTCGGGCTGAACGAGTTAAGGAAAAAATTGCAGTAAACCTGTTTCAAACACAATTTCAGCCTGCTTAATTCCAACAGAGCCAACACGATTAAGAGAAGCAGCCACAAGGCGCCCACATATCGGGAATGAAGCAATCATAGAAAAGCTGTTTTTCATATCAAAATAAGGAGGACCCAATCGGAGTAAAGATTATTTACATCTTAATGATTTTTGAATACTAATGAGAAAGCAGGCCATTCAAAATTGGTTATTTCCAAACCAAGAACATTGCTGCTCATTTCAAACAACACAAAGAATCTTGCAAACCCGGTAAAAGGATATCTAAGTTTCTAAAAAAAATAAATAAATTAAAAAAAAAATGAGATAATACATTTTTACTGGCCGATGGGGCAAAATTGTTGGTGCTCCATGAATTCTGCCTAGCAACAGGTATTGTGATCTGCGCTCAATAATAATGGTCAAAACAGTCGTTGTTATTACTGCAATGACTCTTAACAGTAAACATTTGAGTGCATTTCCAGATGTGTATTTTCGTCCCTGACCACTTTCCTTATCTGCAATGTTTTGAAGCAACCCGTGTTATTTTCTTTTTTGAAAAGTGAACCTGAAATAGTCACACAGAGTTTCCCGACTTTTAACTTGTTCTGTACTCCACGCAACAAGGTACAAATGATACATTCCTTTGACTTGTCAAAACTGTTGTACACGACGCGCAGAACTAAATTCATACCTTCCAGGTCATCAATGGACTTTTCCAGTTTGGCCACTGTCCTCTCTGCAAACTCCGCACGAGTTTCAGCCTGTTGGGAACACAGACAATTAGGTGCGATTAAGATTTCTTTGTTAGTTAGAGAAATGAAGCGGGAAAGAAATGGACATAGAGGACCACAACGAATACCAATGGACATCCGCAAAATGCTTTATGATACTTTATATGTATTAAATCCTGGAGGAAAGACTTGAAAGTTTTTTTTAAAATCTAAAATATGTGACTTGTTTTACCCATGATCCAGACTATGACAATTAATTTTAAAAAACACGGGGATGAATGAACAACAAACGCACCTCCTTCAGTTTGTCACTGAGAACTTTGATTTCCTCCTCGTACTTGTCTTCCTTTTCTGAGTACTAATGACAAACAACAAACACACACACAATATTTTTACTCAACATGGGAGCTCGTTTTCATTCCACTATAACTGTTGGCGATGACATACTTAGTCTCACCCATCTGGAATGTAAATTGAAACATTTGAACCGTCATCTGACTCGCTCACCTTCTCCGACTGGGCTTCTAAGGACTTCAGGTTGTTGGTGACATTTTTCAGCTCCTCCTCCAGGTCACTGGCTTTGCTGTGGAAACAATCACATGAGGGTCACTGACTGCAAAGGATGGAAAAAAAAACAAAAAACGGTTAAACTAACAATTATGGTAGTTTGTTTAAATACTTTTTAGTCCTTGGAGTTGCTTTGCATCAAATGACAGTAATTCTTAAACGGTGCATAAAATGATCTTCAATTGAAAATGAAAGTCTTCACTTCAATCACATCTTGATTATTACATTCCAGCTCCACCTTGGTGGTGTCCTAATTGCACATTATAAAAATTATTATTGTTATTTTTTTGGGGTTACCCTTCTGAGAGCTCGGCCCTCTCCTCGGCTCGCTCCAGATCTAATTCCAGGATCACCAGCTTGCGAGCCACCTGGAGGAAGAAAAACAGGATCTTAAGCCTCTGGGATGTCTTCAAAATGAAAAAGACCCGCGTCGGTCTCCGTTCTATGAACCGCCAGAGTCAAGATCTCGCCTCTTCGTATTTGCGGTCGGCTTCCTCAGCGATGTGCTTTGCCTCCTTCAGCTGCATCTCCTGAATCTCCATCTTCTCCTCGTCCTTCATCGCTCGGGTTTCGATCACCTTCATTCCCCTAAAGCGGCGTGACGGCGGTTTTAGAAAATTGAAGATGTGTTCAAGTGAAGTGAAAAAATGCAGTATGTACCTAAAAGCTTGTACTTTTGCGCTAAGAAACTATTTGCATTATTGACCTATTAGCAATGATATGGGCATTAGGGAACATCATGCCGACCACATACTAACTGCGTGTGTCATTGGGGAGAATCCAGCTAACCTCTCGCTCTCGTCTGCAGCCTTCTCGGCCTCCTCCAGTTTCTGCAGCGCTGTGGCCAGCCTCTCCTGGGCCCGATCCAACTCCTCCTCCACCAGCTGGATGCGACGGTTCAGAGCAGCGACATCACCCTCCGCCTAAAAGACCACAGGAAAGGGGGAAGATTCATTTAGTCAGTCATTCATTCATTCATTCATTCATTCAACTTTAACTCATCCAAGATGGTGCACCCTCCCCCACTTGATTAAACAGGAAGAGGGGGAAATGGCACAAACAGGAAAGGTTGAGAAAACTCCACTGCTTGATAAACGCCAAAAAAAAAAAAAAGAATACTTCACTTTTCTTACCTAGACTGCACAACAATGTAAAGGCATACAAGCAGCCCTTTGTTTTGCAAATTTTCTGCCATTTCTAAACATAGCAACATCAATTTTCCAATTGAATTAAAACCGCCTTCCACTTTTTACCCCATGCCCCCATTGTGTTGCACTTCTGATGTCCAACTTGAACGCATGACAGGACATCCCTGTAGTAAGAGCTGATAAAATCTCAGTCAGTTTTATTAATCTTAAATTTGGGGGATTTGATAAACGAAAAAAGTTCATTTCCACTGACTCTGCATGCACAATTGGGTCAGGTGAGGGGAAATGAAAGTCCTCTCATTATTCCTGTGTAAACAAAGGCAGGAGGAGGACAAAAGACAATCAAAAGACAACTATATATTTTTTTCAATCATCTCCTCCATTGGCATCGCAAACTTGAGACACAATCTACACAAGAGACTGAACTCTACTCTGATACGAGATTGAAGTAGCCACTCTTTTATTTGCTCATAGAAATGACCACTTTGTGAAACCTCAAGCGCTAAAAATGGACTTCAGTTTGAAAAGGAAAGAGAGCAGCTGGCAGTTTCTTAGACAAACACGATTCTGTGTTCAGTTGCAGGGCAGAAGTTAGTAGGTCAGTGACTCATTAAGCTCGTCATGCTGCTCAGAAGTCAGATCTACAGCAAGCCAGAGTGGTGGCCATTAGAAAATGGGGCAAAATTGAAAGAAGACAAAAAGGAAGGATTGCAGAGCACAGATTCATTGACAATCTCAGTCCAGTTGGGCAATGGAAAAAAAAAAAATGAGACACTGCAGAGACCCTCGTGATTGTTTCCACAAAAACATACTGTTGTGGCCCCCTGCTGTATATCCTACAAGACGTCTGGTTTTCTAAATGTACTGGGGGTTTATTTCCGGAGATGTAACACAATGTATTTCACTCAATGCGTATCGAGACATAAAATAAGATGACGGCTACATTAGCAATTCAGCAGACGCTCTCAGATCTGAACAAGAAAACGGCTGACGTCATCATGACAAAGAGGTGTCAAACATTTATTAAATATTCATAATCTCATCAATAATATTTGCTCCAAAGAGTACTGAGTTTTGAGATCTACACAATAAACTCACTATGAACAGCTTTGTGGTTTGAAATTGGAGGACTCCCTTCAACTTCTGAGAAAAAACAACACAGTCTACTTCTTAAAATTGAAACAGAGTGTTTGCGCTTTCAGTCAATGTTGTGATCTCCGATAGCGCTAAAAAATGTTCACCCTACTCCCCCAAAAACGCTGACACACAAAAGCAGCTGCAATATAAACATGGTCGCCAGGAAAAAGTATCCAAATTGGTATGTGCAGCAGCTTAAGGAAGGATATAATGAAAACCACCAGCTCCTACTTTGGTACAAACTACTCAAATGAAACCTCAAGTCTGGGCCACGTTGGTCGTTAATATGCACCGCTGCATTTGGGAGTGCGGTGTCAACTGGGTCAGTCGGGAATCTTTCAGGGAATGAAGGCATGCTTTCCTTTTGAAAGCAATGCAGATTTAACCATGTTGTCGCTGTGCCGCTTTAATCGGCTGGAAAATCTCTTTCCACCTCAGACTCACTCTCTCTTATTTCACTATTTTCCAGAGTGCAACTCCCCTACACTCCTGTCGGGGGGAGGCTACCGACATCAGGCAGGAAACGTCTGGCCGAATCAGAGCCGACGTGTGTTAAAACAGTCAGCAGCTGATAAGAAGAGAAAACCTAAGCCACCGTGGAGCGAATGAAAAGCGCTCAACACCGTCAAATCTACTTTGAGCGGGCTGACTTCTGTCGACAGCACATCTGGCTCAAGAGTACAGAACTTGGGTGGAACCTGAAATAACAGAAATGACCTACTACTTCCTGAATTGTGTGCGACAACGAACAGTGTTGGAGTACAAACAAACAGGCTTTTCATGAGCTTTAGGTCAACTAGGCTAGACGCATAAGCGCACTTCCAGACATCCAAACTACAAACACTCATTCAAAAAAGCTCGACCTCCCCTCAAACACCGACATAAAGGAATTGCGAGCTCGCAACTGGCTAGAATGGCGTCAGTGATCAGATTTCCCCATAACCAGACGAAGGGGCATCTCTTTGCAGACAGAACGTTGTTCATTTAAAATACCCCAAACTGGCATATGTGTAATTGCCACCCCTTTTTGCACAGAATTCAGTTAACATTCAGCTGAAAAGATGCCATGGACCTGACGACTGTTTCTACTTTGATTCATGTAAAGTTAAAGGGGAAGTCAACCATAAAAAAGAATTTGGAATAAAATGTTCTATACGCTTTCACCAGTCGAAAATTGGCATTCTGATTGATAACGGGTTTGCGGAATATGAGTTAAACAGTAAAATCCAGGTGTTATTAGCCATTTCAGGGGGCAGCCATGTTCTCACTTCTGTCGACTGAAAATGACATCACAGTTGCTTGGGTAACGACCAATCACAACGCACCTGTTCTCTGAAGCTGACCGTGATGTCATTCAGTCGATAGCAACTGACAAAATGGCCGCACCCTAAGCCTGCTAAAAAAAAAATTTAAACACAAATATTCCGCAAACGCAATATTAATCAGAATGCCATATTTCGACTAGTGAGACTACATAGAACACATTCTCGCAAAGAAAAATTTGGATTGTCGTACACAAACGTATTGTTAGTCACACGCACTGCTGCAGATTTGTATTTATTTTTTGGTGCTTTTGTTCACATTCACATCTGCATACATACAAAGTAATATAGCATTTTATAGCTTGCTCGTAACTCAACACACACAACAAAATGAATCAACCGAGCATCGGCTCGTAACTCGGAAAATTCACAAGTGGGACTCTTATCATGTTCATTACTCTTAGTCGAGTGCTACTATTGTTCACTTATTGCAAGACTAATAAAGTTTATTCTATAAAAACTGCACTCAATTAAATGATTCAGCTGCCTAACAGTCTTACGTTTCCTTCCTCCTTACAGAGTGCAACAGTGAAACTGTAACTATGGTGACCAAACAATATGACACGCAATAAAGTTTCTTGACAATCACTGCTGTCCATAAACTAATCTGTCCCTTGGATATGGTCCAGATCGAACAAGACTGACCTGAAAAGATACAGCGTACATATACGCAGTATCCAAAGGAAGAAAATCAAGGCCACGGCAGACATGAATCTAATTACGAGCTGATTCCAGGGCAGTGGGCTAATGAGCGACACAACGCCGCTGTGGTTCAGTGGAGGTTATTCCTGACATAGCCGCTCCCCACCCAATACGTGAATATAGGTGGAACCTCGAAAAGCAAATGCAGTTCTGTGCTAGTTATCTACGTAACGGTAGTATTTTATTGAATCAATATTAACTTCGTTTAGACTAGTGTCAGTTTACATTGTTAAAAATTAAGCTACACATTGCAGTTACGCCTTTGTCAATAAAACGTAACGTTGTATTGCTTTTACATTTCACTAGTAAGAGGGGAGTGTTAATAAGAGATTAATGATTGAATTGTTTTTATCCCAAAATAAATCAGAGCGCCGTGTATGCAATGGAAATGTAACGGGTTCCCATATATTCATATAACGTTTCCTACAATTGAGCTTTGAGATGATTTTACAGTTGAATTCAACCCAAAACAGGAAAACAGCTTTACAATGTGTGGTTTGGCCCTAAATAGAGGTCAGAGTTTTTAAATGGTCCCCCGGTCAAGTAAACAACCCGGCAATAAAGCATTTTACGTGCCTCTTTTTGGGCACGGACTAAATACCGATCCCAAGTCAAGAGCAGTGATTTGGATCCAGGTTATCTCAACGAGATGGCAGTTAGCGATCGTTTTGTAGGCCCATTGAGTTTTGAAGTTACTCTTTAAAATTTGCCCCAAAGCCAACTGGGATCCCAAAAAAACGCTTGTGATAAACAATGGCTACATTTTAATACTTGCCATTAAATGTTAAATGCTGCTGCTGACAAGGCACTGAAAAAAAACCATTCACTTTTGATACAACATGAAGACTTGTTGCATTTGAGCAGCACCAAATTAGTTTTTTTGTCCGATTATTATTATTTATTATAGGCCCCAGCACAACCCTCGTGAGAAGAAGCGGCTCGGATAATGGATGGATGGATACGTCATTATTATTCCCCTTAGTCAGTCAACCAATTCGCTCAGCTCAAAAACATCTTAAGGCTTAAGAGTAAATCTGGCTTTTGTTGGCACAGACTGCACAGATCATTTCAACAAAATCACACAGTCTTGGGTCGGCATAATCACATAATTATCTGGCTGCCACAAAGCCACCGCCGTGGGAGTGTTCCCCAGAAGGCCCGCCACTGGCGACACGCAACCGATATGCGTTATATTTGGAAAGTTGAGCTCGTCTTTGGGATGAATCCCAAAGAAAACACAGCAACCAGGAAGTCATTCTTTCCACAGAATGTCGAGTGTGAGAGGAGCAGAAGCCCGCTGCTGCAGACGTGGTGACAACTTCAATTTATACATGCGAAGCAGTGAGGAAAGTTATGCTAGGCGTGGAAGAAGCTGGCATTCTTCAACCCACTTCTGCATATTTTTGGGCGAAAACGATTAATAGTGACACAAATAGCTGGAATTGTTACAATAGTGAGCAAGAGTGCCATGGGGCCATTGTACTCATCACTTAGCAATTGTATCCAATTCTTCAATTTGTGTAGTGCAGTGGAACTTTTAACTTCTGAAGCCCCCAAACTTGAAATCCACCTTGAATTGTCACTGTATTAACTCTGCGTGTGTTTCGCTGTATCGTTGGCTTTTTCCTCATGGATGACTGAGCGGAATTGTTGGTTCAGTTAAGTCGGTGGTTTTATTTTGGCTACAGTTCTACTTCCTGTTTTCTTTGTTCCCCTACCAGTCGAATGTTCCGTGATTGGTGTCGTGTAGTTTGAGTTCATCTGGAGCCTGCAGTGCTGGTTAGTGTGAGACACAAGCTGCCACTTGGCTAACTCCGACTTGCCTCTTTCAGATTCTTTCAATTAGAACACATTGGAAATCTGGCAAATCAAAATTTGAACCAACTGGAAGTCAACCGCCGTCGCCGAGTGGACTGTAGTCAATGTAATGTTATTAGCATTCTGTCAAGCCAGGCAACAGATAAATGACAGCCTCACTAAAACAATAAGCCACTGTTAAGAACAAAGTATAAGCAAATTAAAATGACAAAGGTGGCGCACTGATAGTTCCTTCCTCGGAGGTCATTCTATATAACCTGAACATGACATTGCCTAAGAGTTGGCAATCAGTTGATGTAGAAAATCTGTTAAAATTAAAAAAAAAACAAAAAAAAAACGGGACAATACTCATTGAAACACGACAAATTGCACAACATGTAATCTGCCCTAAATGACTTCACTCTGCTAAAAGAAAACCATCAGCCAGTTTGAAGAAGCCACCAGACGCTTCAGTATGACAGCGCCGTTCATCACTATTGGCATTACGCTACCAAAGCTCAAGCCCGACTGCTGGCAAAGTGCATTATGGGTTGAATAACTGCCAAGTGTTGAAAAGGGAAGATGAATGAGTGGAATAAAACGTGATCTTTCCAGTTACGGCATTTTTTTTTCTTAAACGGACAATGGGAGACAGGACAGAGAGCAAGAGATGTGCTTTAGATGAATGGCTGTTTTTTTTTTTTCTTTCTTTTTTACTTTTTTTTTGAGTGCACACACACTTCATCTTCTTGTGAGACTGGGCCTGCAGTGACAGGAAGTGCAGGCCAGATTTGGCAGGCGACATCCTGGGCAGGGCAGCCAAGATTTCTCAAGCATGCATTCTTTATGGTAAACAAAATGCAGTTTCAAGTTAAAAGAAGAAAAAAAAAAAGGAAGTCATGTTTCGATCCATATACAAGCAACAAACAGCTTAGCTTGTATAGAACTTAAAGTAGATCGTCAAACAGTTCAACAGTGAAGAAAGCAAACAACCAGGTCAAATTTAAGACAGTAACACTTCCAAAAAGCTTGCAACCACAAAAAGTAAAAATAACTAAGAGCGACTACATTCCATTTTTAGCCTGAAATGCGGTCTCTGTCTCTCGTGTCCACGTTGTGAGACAACCATTCATTCCATGAACACACTCAGCAATGCTTCTCTTTTGATCTCCCTGTGCGCCCATGGAAGCTCCTTTGTGCCAAGGAATAACTCCAGATTGTCCTAATTATTCACATATGAGAGTGCAGCGCTCCGCCACACGACACAACGCAACATTTAACTTTATAAGCATGAAGGAGGACAATAACACCTTTATGCTGTAAAGACCAATTCAAATTGCATGTGATGATTAGTCAAGGCAAATAAGAGAGAAATTCAACCATCCCTCGATCGCAGCTGCCTGGTGGAACGTGAAGAGAATGAGTTTACGCAGGCTGGCCAAGTCAGACCGAATAAAGTCTACAATGTCTGCAAGGGGGCAGAAATTGATACCTTACGTGACTGTTTGCATTCCATTCAAAGATAGCAAAGGATGTTGTTGAATGTGTCTGAAGGTCACGCTGTGCACTGTGTTGCAAAACAATTCAACACCCCCCCCCCCAAAAAAAAACAAAGAGAATACTTTGTGACCACAGTGTAGTTACCAGATAAGCTAACAGAAAGTTGCGCAGTCTTGGTACTACGACGGAATTTTGGTTTGGGGAGAGACGGACTCACAATGGGAGGTGGCGCTATAGTGACGTGTGCGGGGTGCAGTGTTTGTCATTTCCAGTAAACCAAACAAAAATCGGTTAAAAGAAAAAAAGTGTTAAAAGAATTGTAAAAAATAAATAAATAAAATTTAAAAAAAAAAATGAAAATGGCCATATGTACTCTTTGGGATAATATAATAATTTAAGAAATTAATTAATTGTTCATTTGACCATTCAAGAAAATTCCATTCATGTCACCCATGTCGAGTTGCAAGGTTGACCACAATCAGTAGAGTTATGCATGTAAATTGTGAAGAAAGTAAGGCCAAGCAGGCCTTTTCTTTAAATCATCTGCCAGATTTTTACAGCCATACCATCCCCTCTCACTCGCCATATCATTCAGCCACCCTCAGTTGCAAGATGCCATAAATGAAACAAAACTGTACTCCAAGTATGCTTGCTAAGCGTTTCCATTCTCCCGACTCTTCTATAGTGAACTTAAAAACCCTGACGTAAGTCATGTCAAGGGGCAGGCAGGTGACACAATTAAAAAAAAAAAAAAAGACGGCTGGGTTACTTGCGACACAGGCTGTCTTGATCGAGGAAGCATTTGTGGAACTAGTGATGTCAATGACAATATCATACCAAGAGATGATTTTGCAACTAACTATGCAAGTTCATGCCTGCCTACTAAGTAATCAGAGATATATCTTAAATTAGGGATACAGGAAGAGTCAATTTCAATGCTAATGTAACACCCATTCTTCCATTTTTTAGAGCGCTTATGCTCATCTGGGTAACGTTAACTGAAAAGGTCGAGTACAACCACTCACGCTCTCGTGCCAATTGACAGTAGCGCTAATGGTAGCCAAGTAGCGCCAATGCTAGCTGACGCAACCATTAGCATGGGCTAAAAGCTATCATATTCGCTGCTTGTTTTGATACTATTTTATTGCTTTTTGATACACGTCCTACGATTATTCACTACGCCACGGAATTTTAAAGTCTGTATCTGACTGAGCAAGAGGTTTGCGCCATAAAATTTGGAACATACTCAAAATTTCTTTACAACGAGAAAAACTGTCTGCATATGTTTGCCGAATGTACTTGCAACCCTGAACGAACCCTGCCGAAAACAACAAAATTCGTGTGAAAACACTCGCAAGTGTTCGCCACTCACTGAGATAGCAAAGTAAACAAACCAGCAACTGGGACCAAACACCGGTTGAGCGCAATATTCTTGAGAATTGAAAGACAGTTGCTCTTAAAAAGCATTTAATTAATAATAATAATTATTATTATCATCATTATTATATTTGCTCTAACATGATCACTATATGAGCGGCATAAAAAAAAAAGAAAATTATACTACTGGTTATCACAATAGTTTCTATAGTACAATATATCGTCCTGAAAAATGTATCATGACAGGCTTTTTTGCTTTTTAACAATATTTGATGAAAAGAACATAGATTTTCATCCCAATTACACAATGTAATCAATTATCAAATATTGGTACTTGGTATCGGCGAGTACTCAAATGTTAGCACTGTATTGGAAAATAAGTGGTATCGATGGATCGTTTTGAGTTTATTAGT